>NC_092225.1:35879059-35946846 GCF_036320965.1 Panulirus ornatus
TTGTTTTTTTGCATGGTAATAGGTTGGAGTCTCAATGTGTTTTTTAAACGGATTCTTCCTTCGCTCTGTATTTCAAGTCTGTGTCCCGATGTCTTAGTGTCACGTGTCTTTCCCTAGTCTAAGAATGTTTTTGTGCATTTACCCTTGAAAAGTAGGTTTCTTGAGCTTTTATTCCGCGTATAGATAAAGGGGGAAGGGTCGGGGCTTCTAGTTTTGTTTAGAATGCCCTGATCCTCTTTTTTCAGCTTTTCTATCAAATTCTTTTGTTATTCGCATATTTTTAAATTTTTTCTTCTGGTAAAAATTGTAAGTTCTTTGGCTTCTAAATGTAGATCATTTTTTTTAAGTTTTAAAAGCAATATTTCTAGACAAAGTTTTTCTCTCTAGGTGGTAGGCAAAAATAAATGCAGTTGACATTGCCCCAATCCTAGCTTTAAAAAACAACAATCAATTACCCATCATGACAGTCCGGCACGCCAACACGCTCCTAGCGGAGTAGCCATAACTAACATGCGCATTGACATTGCGCAAGTCAAAGGTAACAAGCGAACAATCAATTACCTCGTCAAGGCTTCATCAATTTTAGCAGACCAATGTTTTTATCATTATCAGTATAAAATAATGGTTAATAACATGATCAACGCCACCTCACTATTCTGAATGATGCTAGTTCTAAATGTAGAAATCCGATAGACAGGTTGATTGTTCATCGGGAACGTGTTTCTAAAGTAAACATTATTTAACCCCATTGATAATTTCACTCATTTGAATAACGTTTTTTGTTTTAGATTAGCAATAAAATCAAAGTAACAGACCACCAGGTCCTTTCGAATCTTTGTGTTGCTAGCAGCAGTCAACGTCGCAGCAATGATGAAGAATGCGAATCATATTTCATTTCCAGCTGTTTTCATTTGCTTCCTTTTATCACATCACTTAGAAATGAAATTAGAAAAAGAAAGTGTCACGTGTCATTTAACAGAATGTCAAGTATATATTCTTTTACCATTCAGGTAAAGGAAAACATAATATTCATACCGCGCAAAGGAGAACAAAGGACTTCATTCTCATGACATTTTTAATTTAACCGTTTTCTTTGATGATTGATACATTTCCCGTTTTCTAATAGTTAAAATCGCTTTTCCAGATGGCGTTACTGTTAGCATCACAAGTTCTTTTAATTGCGCTTCTTTTTATCTTGTTTCTTTGTATGGTCAGCACTGCTGCCTCGGTAGTCTTCAATGTGTTGTGTCCCAAGACGGATGTCTTCCTACGCTCTGTATTTCAAGTCTCTGATGTCTTAGTGTCTACTTGTCTTTTCGGTAAGTCTTTACTCTAATAATGTTTTTGTGCATTTATCCTTGAAAAGTAGGTTTCTTGAGCTTTTATTCCGCGTATAGATACGGAGGAAGGATCGCGCTTCTAGTTTTGTTTAGAATGCCATGATCAGCTCTTTTTTCAGCTTTTCTATCAAATTCTTTTGGGTTATTCGCATATTTTATTTTTCTGCTTCTGGTAGCCTTGTAAGTTCTTTGTCTTCTAAATGTAGATCATTTTTTTTAAGTTTAATGCAATATGCTAGACGAAAGTTACCTCTCTAGCGGTGGTAGGCATAAGTACATGCGCAGTGACATTGCGCAAGTCATAGCTAACAAGCTAACAATCAATTACCTCATCATGACAGTCCGGCACGCCAACACTGCTCTCTAGCGGAGGTAGCCATAACTAACATGCGCATTGACATTGCGCAAGTCAAAGGTAACAAGCGAACAATCAATTACCTCGTCAAGGCTTCATCAATTTTAGCAGACCAATGTTTTTATCATTATCAGTATAAAATAATGGTTAATAACATGATCAACGCCACCTCACTATTCTGAATGATGCTAGTTCTAAATGTAGAAATCCGATAGACAGGTTGATTGTTCATCGGGAACGTTTTTCTAAAGTAAACATTATTTAACCCCATTGATAATTTCACTCATTTGAATAACGTTTTTTGTTTTAGATTAGCAATAAAATCAAAGTAACAGACCACCAGGTCCTTTCGAATCTTTGTGTTGCTAGCAGCAGTCAACGTCGCAGCAATGATGAAGAATGCGAATCATATTTCATTTCCAGCTGTTTTCATTTGCTTCCTTTTATCACATCACTTAGAAATGAAATTAGAAAAAGAAAGTGTCACGTGTCATTTAACAGAATGTCAAGTATATATTCTTTTACCATTCAGGTAAAGGAAAACATAATATTCATACCGCGCAAAGGAGAACAAAGGACTTCATTCTCATGACATTTTTAATTTAACCGTTTTCTTTGATGATTGATACATTTCCCGTTTTCTAATAGTTAAAATCGCTTTTCCAGATGGCGTTACTGTTAGCATCACAAGTTCTTTTAATTGCGCTTCTTTGTATCTTGTTTCTTTGTATGGTCAGCACTGCTGCCTCGGTAGTCTTCAATGTGTTGTGTCCCAAGACGGATGTCTTCCTACGCTCTGTATTTCAAGTCTCTGATGTCTTAGTGTCTACTTGTCTTTTCGGTAAGTCTAAGAATGTTTTTGTGCATTTATCCTTGAAAAGTAGGTTTCTTGAGCTTTTATTCCGCGTATAGATACGGAGGAAGGATCGCGCTTCTAGTTTTGTTTAGAATGCCATGATCAGCTCTTTTTTCAGCTTTTCTATCAAATTCTTTTGGGTTATTCGCATATTTTATTTTTCTGCTTCTGGTAGCCTTGTAAGTTCTTTGTCTTCTAAATGTAGATCATTTTTTTTAAGTTTAATGCAATATGCTAGACGAAAGTTACCTCTCTAGCGGTGGTAGGCATAAGTACATGCGCAGTGACATTGCGCAAGTCATAGCTAACAAGCTAACAATCAATTACCTCATCATGACAGTCCGGCACGCCAACACTGCTCTCTAGCGGAGGTAGCCATAACTAACATGCGCATTGACATTGCGCAAGTCAAAGGTAACAAGCGAACAATCAATTACCTCGTCAAGGCTTCATCAATTTTAGCAGACCAATGTTTTTATCATTATCAGTATAAAATAATGGTTAATAACATGATCAACGCCACCTCACTATTCTGAATGATGCTAGTTCTAAATGTAGAAATCCGATAGACAGGTTGATTGTTCATCGGGAACGTTTTTCTAAAGTAAACATTATTTAACCCCATTGATAATTTCACTCATTTGAATAACGTTTTTTGTTTTAGATTAGCAATAAAATCAAAGTAACAGACCACCAGGTCCTTTCGAATCTTTGTGTTGCTAGCAGCAGTCAACGTCGCAGCAATGATGAAGAATGCGAATCATATTTCATTTCCAGCTGTTTTCATTTGCTTCCTTTTATCACATCACTTAGAAATGAAATTAGAAAAAGAAAGTGTCACGTGTCATTTAACAGAATGTCAAGTATATATTCTTTTACCATTCAGGTAAAGGAAAACATAATATTCATACCGCGCAAAGGAGAACAAAGGACTTCATTCTCATGACATTTTTAATTTAACCGTTTTCTTTGATGATTGATACATTTCCCGTTTTCTAATAGTTAAAATCGCTTTTCCAGATGGCGTTACTGTTAGCATCACAAGTTCTTTTAATTGCGCTTCTTTTTATCTTGTTTCTTTGTATGGTCAGCACTGCTGCCTCGGTAGTCTTCAATGTGTTGTGTCCCAAGACGGATGTCTTCCTACGCTCTGTATTTCAAGTCTCTGATGTCTTAGTGTCTACTTGTCTTTTCGGTAAGTCTTTACTCTAATAATGTTTTTGTGCATTTATCCTTGAAAAGTAGGTTTCTTGAGCTTTTATTCCGCGTATAGATACGGAGGAAGGATCGCGCTTCTAGTTTTGTTTAGAATGCCATGATCAGCTCTTTTTTCAGCTTTTCTATCAAATTCTTTTGGGTTATTCGCATATTTTATTTTTCTGCTTCTGGTAGCCTTGTAAGTTCTTTGTCTTCTAAATGTAGATCATTTTTTTTAAGTTTAATGCAATATGCTAGACGAAAGTTACCTCTCTAGCGGTGGTAGGCATAAGTACATGCGCAGTGACATTGCGCAAGTCATAGCTAACAAGCTAACAATCAATTACCTCATCATGACAGTCCGGCACGCCAACACTGCTCTCTAGCGGAGGTAGCCATAACTAACATGCGCATTGACATTGCGCAAGTCAAAGGTAACAAGCGAACAATCAATTACCTCGTCAAGGCTTCATCAATTTTAGCAGACCAATGTTTTTATCATTATCAGTATAAAATAATGGTTAATAACATGATCAACGCCACCTCACTATTCTGAATGATGCTAGTTCTAAATGTAGAAATCCGATAGACAGGTTGATTGTTCATCGGGAACGTTTTTCTAAAGTAAACATTATTTAACCCCATTGATAATTTCACTCATTTGAATAACGTTTTTTGTTTTAGATTAGCAATAAAATCAAAGTAACAGACCACCAGGTCCTTTCGAATCTTTGTGTTGCTAGCAGCAGTCAACGTCGCAGCAATGATGAAGAATGCGAATCATATTTCATTTCCAGCTGTTTTCATTTGCTTCCTTTTATCACATCACTTAGAAATGAAATTAGAAAAAGAAAGTGTCACGTGTCATTTAACAGAATGTCAAGTATATATTCTTTTACCATTCAGGTAAAGGAAAACATAATATTCATACCGCGCAAAGGAGAACAAAGGACTTCATTCTCATGACATTTTTAATTTAACCGTTTTCTTTGATGATTGATACATTTCCCGTTTTCTAATAGTTAAAATCGCTTTTCCAGATGGCGTTACTGTTAGCATCACAAGTTCTTTTAATTGCGCTTCTTTTTATCTTGTTTCTTTGTATGGTCAGCACTGCTGCCTCGGTAGTCTTCAATGTGTTGTGTCCCAAGACGGATGTCTTCCTACGCTCTGTATTTCAAGTCTCTGATGTCTTAGTGTCTACTTGTCTTTTCGGTAAGTCTTTACTCTAATAATGTTTTTGTGCATTTATCCTTGAAAAGTAGGTTTCTTGAGCTTTTATTCCGCGTATAGATACGGAGGAAGGATCGCGCTTCTAGTTTTGTTTAGAATGCCATGATCAGCTCTTTTTTCAGCTTTTCTATCAAATTCTTTTGGGTTATTCGCATATTTTATTTTTCTGCTTCTGGTAGCCTTGTAAGTTCTTTGTCTTCTAAATGTAGATCATTTTTTTTAAGTTTAATGCAATATGCTAGACGAAAGTTACCTCTCTAGCGGTGGTAGGCATAAGTACATGCGCAGTGACATTGCGCAAGTCATAGCTAACAAGCTAACAATCAATTACCTCATCATGACAGTCCGGCACGCCAACACTGCTCTCTAGCGGAGGTAGCCATAACTAACATGCGCATTGACATTGCGCAAGTCAAAGGTAACAAGCGAACAATCAATTACCTCGTCAAGGCTTCATCAATTTTAGCAGACCAATGTTTTTATCATTATCAGTATAAAATAATGGTTAATAACATGATCAACGCCACCTCACTATTCTGAATGATGCTAGTTCTAAATGTAGAAATCCGATAGACAGGTTGATTGTTCATCGGGAACGTTTTTCTAAAGTAAACATTATTTAACCCCATTGATAATTTCACTCATTTGAATAACGTTTTTTGTTTTAGATTAGCAATAAAATCAAAGTAACAGACCACCAGGTCCTTTCGAATCTTTGTGTTGCTAGCAGCAGTCAACGTCGCAGCAATGATGAAGAATGCGAATCATATTTCATTTCCAGCTGTTTTCATTTGCTTCCTTTTATCACATCACTTAGAAATGAAATTAGAAAAAGAAAGTGTCACGTGTCATTTAACAGAATGTCAAGTATATATTCTTTTACCATTCAGGTAAAGGAAAACATAATATTCATACCGCGCAAAGGAGAACAAAGGACTTCATTCTCATGACATTTTTAATTTAACCGTTTTCTTTGATGATTGATACATTTCCCGTTTTCTAATAGTTAAAATCGCTTTTCCAGATGGCGTTACTGTTAGCATCACAAGTTCTTTTAATTGCGCTTCTTTTTATCTTGTTTCTTTGTATGGTCAGCACTGCTGCCTCGGTAGTCTTCAATGTGTTGTGTCCCAAGACGGATGTCTTCCTACGCTCTGTATTTCAAGTCTCTGATGTCTTAGTGTCTACTTGTCTTTTCGGTAAGTCTTTAATAATGTTTTTGTGCATTTATCCTTGAAAAGTAGGTTTCTTGAGCTTTTATTCCGCGTATAGATACGGAGGAAGGATCGCGCTTCTAGTTTTGTTTAGAATGCCATGATCAGCTCTTTTTTCAGCTTTTCTATCAAATTCTTTTGGGTTATTCGCA
Source organism: Panulirus ornatus (assembly GCF_036320965.1). Lineage (NCBI taxonomy): Eukaryota > Metazoa > Arthropoda > Malacostraca > Decapoda > Palinuridae > Panulirus > Panulirus ornatus. Next base: position 35,885,407 of record NC_092225.1, read on the forward strand.
TATTTTATTTTTCTGCTTCTGGTAGCCTTGTAAGTTCTTTGTCTTCTAAATGTAGATCATTTTTTTTAAGTTTAATGCAATATGCTAGACGAAAGTTACCTCTCTAGCGGTGGTAGGCATAAGTACATGCGCAGTGACATTGCGCAAGTCATAGCTAACAAGCTAACAATCAATTACCTCATCATGACAGTCCGGCACGCCAACACTGCTCTCTAGCGGAGGTAGCCATAACTAACATGCGCATTGACATTGCGCAAGTCAAAGGTAACAAGCGAACAATCAATTACCTCGTCAAGGCTTCATCAATTTTAGCAGACCAATGTTTTTATCATTATCAGTATAAAATAATGGTTAATAACATGATCAACGCCACCTCACTATTCTGAATGATGCTAGTTCTAAATGTAGAAATCCGATAGACAGGTTGATTGTTCATCGGGAACGTTTTTCTAAAGTAAACATTATTTAACCCCATTGATAATTTCACTCATTTGAATAACGTTTTTTGTTTTAGATTAGCAATAAAATCAAAGTAACAGACCACCAGGTCCTTTCGAATCTTTGTGTTGCTAGCAGCAGTCAACGTCGCAGCAATGATGAAGAATGCGAATCATATTTCATTTCCAGCTGTTTTCATTTGCTTCCTTTTATCACATCACTTAGAAATGAAATTAGAAAAAGAAAGTGTCACGTGTCATTTAACAGAATGTCAAGTATATATTCTTTTACCATTCAGGTAAAGGAAAACATAATATTCATACCGCGCAAAGGAGAACAAAGGACTTCATTCTCATGACATTTTTAATTTAACCGTTTTCTTTGATGATTGATACATTTCCCGTTTTCTAATAGTTAAAATCGCTTTTCCAGATGGCGTTACTGTTAGCATCACAAGTTCTTTTAATTGCGCTTCTTTTTATCTTGTTTCTTTGTATGGTCAGCACTGCTGCCTCGGTAGTCTTCAATGTGTTGTGTCCCAAGACGGATGTCTTCCTACGCTCTGTATTTCAAGTCTCTGATGTCTTAGTGTCTACTTGTCTTTTCGGTAAGTCTTTACTCTAATAATGTTTTTGTGCATTTATCCTTGAAAAGTAGGTTTCTTGAGCTTTTATTCCGCGTATAGATACGGAGGAAGGATCGCGCTTCTAGTTTTGTTTAGAATGCCATGATCAGCTCTTTTTTCAGCTTTTCTATCAAATTCTTTTGGGTTATTCGCATATTTTATTTTTCTGCTTCTGGTAGCCTTGTAAGTTCTTTGTCTTCTAAATGTAGATCATTTTTTTTAAGTTTAATGCAATATGCTAGACGAAAGTTACCTCTCTAGCGGTGGTAGGCATAAGTACATGCGCAGTGACATTGCGCAAGTCATAGCTAACAAGCTAACAATCAATTACCTCATCATGACAGTCCGGCACGCCAACACTGCTCTCTAGCGGAGGTAGCCATAACTAACATGCGCATTGACATTGCGCAAGTCAAAGGTAACAAGCGAACAATCAATTACCTCGTCAAGGCTTCATCAATTTTAGCAGACCAATGTTTTTATCATTATCAGTATAAAATAATGGTTAATAACATGATCAACGCCACCTCACTATTCTGAATGATGCTAGTTCTAAATGTAGAAATCCGATAGACAGGTTGATTGTTCATCGGGAACGTTTTTCTAAAGTAAACATTATTTAACCCCATTGATAATTTCACTCATTTGAATAACGTTTTTTGTTTTAGATTAGCAATAAAATCAAAGTAACAGACCACCAGGTCCTTTCGAATCTTTGTGTTGCTAGCAGCAGTCAACGTCGCAGCAATGATGAAGAATGCGAATCATATTTCATTTCCAGCTGTTTTCATTTGCTTCCTTTTATCACATCACTTAGAAATGAAATTAGAAAAAGAAAGTGTCACGTGTCATTTAACAGAATGTCAAGTATATATTCTTTTACCATTCAGGTAAAGGAAAACATAATATTCATACCGCGCAAAGGAGAACAAAGGACTTCATTCTCATGACATTTTTAATTTAACCGTTTTCTTTGATGATTGATACATTTCCCGTTTTCTAATAGTTAAAATCGCTTTTCCAGATGGCGTTACTGTTAGCATCACAAGTTCTTTTAATTGCGCTTCTTTTTATCTTGTTTCTTTGTATGGTCAGCACTGCTGCCTCGGTAGTCTTCAATGTGTTGTGTCCCAAGACGGATGTCTTCCTACGCTCTGTATTTCAAGTCTCTGATGTCTTAGTGTCTACTTGTCTTTTCGGTAAGTCTTTACTCTAATAATGTTTTTGTGCATTTATCCTTGAAAAGTAGGTTTCTTGAGCTTTTATTCCGCGTATAGATACGGAGGAAGGATCGCGCTTCTAGTTTTGTTTAGAATGCCATGATCAGCTCTTTTTTCAGCTTTTCTATCAAATTCTTTTGGGTTATTCGCATATTTTATTTTTCTGCTTCTGGTAGCCTTGTAAGTTCTTTGTCTTCTAAATGTAGATCATTTTTTTTAAGTTTAATGCAATATGCTAGACGAAAGTTACCTCTCTAGCGGTGGTAGGCATAAGTACATGCGCAGTGACATTGCGCAAGTCATAGCTAACAAGCTAACAATCAATTACCTCATCATGACAGTCCGGCACGCCAACACTGCTCTCTAGCGGAGGTAGCCATAACTAACATGCGCATTGACATTGCGCAAGTCAAAGGTAACAAGCGAACAATCAATTACCTCGTCAAGGCTTCATCAATTTTAGCAGACCAATGTTTTTATCATTATCAGTATAAAATAATGGTTAATAACATGATCAACGCCACCTCACTATTCTGAATGATGCTAGTTCTAAATGTAGAAATCCGATAGACAGGTTGATTGTTCATCGGGAACGTTTTTCTAAAGTAAACATTATTTAACCCCATTGATAATTTCACTCATTTGAATAACGTTTTTTGTTTTAGATTAGCAATAAAATCAAAGTAACAGACCACCAGGTCCTTTCGAATCTTTGTGTTGCTAGCAGCAGTCAACGTCGCAGCAATGATGAAGAATGCGAATCATATTTCATTTCCAGCTGTTTTCATTTGCTTCCTTTTATCACATCACTTAGAAATGAAATTAGAAAAAGAAAGTGTCACGTGTCATTTAACAGAATGTCAAGTATATATTCTTTTACCATTCAGGTAAAGGAAAACATAATATTCATACCGCGCAAAGGAGAACAAAGGACTTCATTCTCATGACATTTTTAATTTAACCGTTTTCTTTGATGATTGATACATTTCCCGTTTTCTAATAGTTAAAATCGCTTTTCCAGATGGCGTTACTGTTAGCATCACAAGTTCTTTTAATTGCGCTTCTTTTTATCTTGTTTCTTTGTATGGTCAGCACTGCTGCCTCGGTAGTCTTCAATGTGTTGTGTCCCAAGACGGATGTCTTCCTACGCTCTGTATTTCAAGTCTCTGATGTCTTAGTGTCTACTTGTCTTTTCGGTAAGTCTTTACTCTAATAATGTTTTTGTGCATTTATCCTTGAAAAGTAGGTTTCTTGAGCTTTTATTCCGCGTATAGATACGGAGGAAGGATCGCGCTTCTAGTTTTGTTTAGAATGCCATGATCAGCTCTTTTTTCAGCTTTTCTATCAAATTCTTTTGGGTTATTCGCATATTTTATTTTTCTGCTTCTGGTAGCCTTGTAAGTTCTTTGTCTTCTAAATGTAGATCATTTTTTTTAAGTTTAATGCAATATGCTAGACGAAAGTTACCTCTCTAGCGGTGGTAGGCATAAGTACATGCGCAGTGACATTGCGCAAGTCATAGCTAACAAGCTAACAATCAATTACCTCATCATGACAGTCCGGCACGCCAACACTGCTCTCTAGCGGAGGTAGCCATAACTAACATGCGCATTGACATTGCGCAAGTCAAAGGTAACAAGCGAACAATCAATTACCTCGTCAAGGCTTCATCAATTTTAGCAGACCAATGTTTTTATCATTATCAGTATAAAATAATGGTTAATAACATGATCAACGCCACCTCACTATTCTGAATGATGCTAGTTCTAAATGTAGAAATCCGATAGACAGGTTGATTGTTCATCGGGAACGTTTTTCTAAAGTAAACATTATTTAACCCCATTGATAATTTCACTCATTTGAATAACGTTTTTTGTTTTAGATTAGCAATAAAATCAAAGTAACAGACCACCAGGTCCTTTCGAATCTTTGTGTTGCTAGCAGCAGTCAACGTCGCAGCAATGATGAAGAATGCGAATCATATTTCATTTCCAGCTGTTTTCATTTGCTTCCTTTTATCACATCACTTAGAAATGAAATTAGAAAAAGAAAGTGTCACGTGTCATTTAACAGAATGTCAAGTATATATTCTTTTACCATTCAGGTAAAGGAAAACATAATATTCATACCGCGCAAAGGAGAACAAAGGACTTCATTCTCATGACATTTTTAATTTAACCGTTTTCTTTGATGATTGATACATTTCCCGTTTTCTAATAGTTAAAATCGCTTTTCCAGATGGCGTTACTGTTAGCATCACAAGTTCTTTTAATTGCGCTTCTTTTTATCTTGTTTCTTTGTATGGTCAGCACTGCTGCCTCGGTAGTCTTCAATGTGTTGTGTCCCAAGACGGATGTCTTCCTACGCTCTGTATTTCAAGTCTCTGATGTCTTAGTGTCTACTTGTCTTTTCGGTAAGTCTTTACTCTAATAATGTTTTTGTGCATTTATCCTTGAAAAGTAGGTTTCTTGAGCTTTTATTCCGCGTATAGATACGGAGGAAGGATCGCGCTTCTAGTTTTGTTTAGAATGCCATGATCAGCTCTTTTTTCAGCTTTTCTATCAAATTCTTTTGGGTTATTCGCATATTTTATTTTTCTGCTTCTGGTAGCCTTGTAAGTTCTTTGTCTTCTAAATGTAGATCATTTTTTTTAAGTTTAATGCAATATGCTAGACGAAAGTTACCTCTCTAGCGGTGGTAGGCATAAGTACATGCGCAGTGACATTGCGCAAGTCATAGCTAACAAGCTAACAATCAATTACCTCATCATGACAGTCCGGCACGCCAACACTGCTCTCTAGCGGAGGTAGCCATAACTAACATGCGCATTGACATTGCGCAAGTCAAAGGTAACAAGCGAACAATCAATTACCTCGTCAAGGCTTCATCAATTTTAGCAGACCAATGTTTTTATCATTATCAGTATAAAATAATGGTTAATAACATGATCAACGCCACCTCACTATTCTGAATGATGCTAGTTCTAAATGTAGAAATCCGATAGACAGGTTGATTGTTCATCGGGAACGTTTTTCTAAAGTAAACATTATTTAACCCCATTGATAATTTCACTCATTTGAATAACGTTTTTTGTTTTAGATTAGCAATAAAATCAAAGTAACAGACCACCAGGTCCTTTCGAATCTTTGTGTTGCTAGCAGCAGTCAACGTCGCAGCAATGATGAAGAATGCGAATCATATTTCATTTCCAGCTGTTTTCATTTGCTTCCTTTTATCACATCACTTAGAAATGAAATTAGAAAAAGAAAGTGTCACGTGTCATTTAACAGAATGTCAAGTATATATTCTTTTACCATTCAGGTAAAGGAAAACATAATATTCATACCGCGCAAAGGAGAACAAAGGACTTCATTCTCATGACATTTTTAATTTAACCGTTTTCTTTGATGATTGATACATTTCCCGTTTTCTAATAGTTAAAATCGCTTTTCCAGATGGCGTTACTGTTAGCATCACAAGTTCTTTTAATTGCGCTTCTTTTTATCTTGTTTCTTTGTATGGTCAGCACTGCTGCCTCGGTAGTCTTCAATGTGTTGTGTCCCAAGACGGATGTCTTCCTACGCTCTGTATTTCAAGTCTCTGATGTCTTAGTGTCTACTTGTCTTTTCGGTAAGTCTTTACTCTAATAATGTTTTTGTGCATTTATCCTTGAAAAGTAGGTTTCTTGAGCTTTTATTCCGCGTATAGATACGGAGGAAGGATCGCGCTTCTAGTTTTGTTTAGAATGCCATGATCAGCTCTTTTTTCAGCTTTTCTATCAAATTCTTTTGGGTTATTCGCATATTTTATTTTTCTGCTTCTGGTAGCCTTGTAAGTTCTTTGTCTTCTAAATGTAGATCATTTTTTTTAAGTTTAATGCAATATGCTAGACGAAAGTTACCTCTCTAGCGGTGGTAGGCATAAGTACATGCGCAGTGACATTGCGCAAGTCATAGCTAACAAGCTAACAATCAATTACCTCATCATGACAGTCCGGCACGCCAACACTGCTCTCTAGCGGAGGTAGCCATAACTAACATGCGCATTGACATTGCGCAAGTCAAAGGTAACAAGCGAACAATCAATTACCTCGTCAAGGCTTCATCAATTTTAGCAGACCAATGTTTTTATCATTATCAGTATAAAATAATGGTTAATAACATGATCAACGCCACCTCACTATTCTGAATGATGCTAGTTCTAAATGTAGAAATCCGATAGACAGGTTGATTGTTCATCGGGAACGTTTTTCTAAAGTAAACATTATTTAACCCCATTGATAATTTCACTCATTTGAATAACGTTTTTTGTTTTAGATTAGCAATAAAATCAAAGTAACAGACCACCAGGTCCTTTCGAATCTTTGTGTTGCTAGCAGCAGTCAACGTCGCAGCAATGATGAAGAATGCGAATCATATTTCATTTCCAGCTGTTTTCATTTGCTTCCTTTTATCACATCACTTAGAAATGAAATTAGAAAAAGAAAGTGTCACGTGTCATTTAACAGAATGTCAAGTATATATTCTTTTACCATTCAGGTAAAGGAAAACATAATATTCATACCGCGCAAAGGAGAACAAAGGACTTCATTCTCATGACATTTTTAATTTAACCGTTTTCTTTGATGATTGATACATTTCCCGTTTTCTAATAGTTAAAATCGCTTTTCCAGATGGCGTTACTGTTAGCATCACAAGTTCTTTTAATTGCGCTTCTTTTTATCTTGTTTCTTTGTATGGTCAGCACTGCTGCCTCGGTAGTCTTCAATGTGTTGTGTCCCAAGACGGATGTCTTCCTACGCTCTGTATTTCAAGTCTCTGATGTCTTAGTGTCTACTTGTCTTTTCGGTAAGTCTTTACTCTAATAATGTTTTTGTGCATTTATCCTTGAAAAGTAGGTTTCTTGAGCTTTTATTCCGCGTATAGATACGGAGGAAGGATCGCGCTTCTAGTTTTGTTTAGAATGCCATGATCAGCTCTTTTTTCAGCTTTTCTATCAAATTCTTTTGGGTTATTCGCATATTTTATTTTTCTGCTTCTGGTAGCCTTGTAAGTTCTTTGTCTTCTAAATGTAGATCATTTTTTTTAAGTTTAATGCAATATGCTAGACGAAAGTTACCTCTCTAGCGGTGGTAGGCATAAGTACATGCGCAGTGACATTGCGCAAGTCATAGCTAACAAGCTAACAATCAATTACCTCATCATGACAGTCCGGCACGCCAACACTGCTCTCTAGCGGAGGTAGCCATAACTAACATGCGCATTGACATTGCGCAAGTCAAAGGTAACAAGCGAACAATCAATTACCTCGTCAAGGCTTCATCAATTTTAGCAGACCAATGTTTTTATCATTATCAGTATAAAATAATGGTTAATAACATGATCAACGCCACCTCACTATTCTGAATGATGCTAGTTCTAAATGTAGAAATCCGATAGACAGGTTGATTGTTCATCGGGAACGTTTTTCTAAAGTAAACATTATTTAACCCCATTGATAATTTCACTCATTTGAATAACGTTTTTTGTTTTAGATTAGCAATAAAATCAAAGTAACAGACCACCAGGTCCTTTCGAATCTTTGTGTTGCTAGCAGCAGTCAACGTCGCAGCAATGATGAAGAATGCGAATCATATTTCATTTCCAGCTGTTTTCATTTGCTTCCTTTTATCACATCACTTAGAAATGAAATTAGAAAAAGAAAGTGTCACGTGTCATTTAACAGAATGTCAAGTATATATTCTTTTACCATTCAGGTAAAGGAAAACATAATATTCATACCGCGCAAAGGAGAACAAAGGACTTCATTCTCATGACATTTTTAATTTAACCGTTTTCTTTGATGATTGATACATTTCCCGTTTTCTAATAGTTAAAATCGCTTTTCCAGATGGCGTTACTGTTAGCATCACAAGTTCTTTTAATTGCGCTTCTTTTTATCTTGTTTCTTTGTATGGTCAGCACTGCTGCCTCGGTAGTCTTCAATGTGTTGTGTCCCAAGACGGATGTCTTCCTACGCTCTGTATTTCAAGTCTCTGATGTCTTAGTGTCTACTTGTCTTTTCGGTAAGTCTTTACTCTAATAATGTTTTTGTGCATTTATCCTTGAAAAGTAGGTTTCTTGAGCTTTTATTCCGCGTATAGATACGGAGGAAGGATCGCGCTTCTAGTTTTGTTTAGAATGCCATGATCAGCTCTTTTTTCAGCTTTTCTATCAAATTCTTTTGGGTTATTCGCATATTTTATTTTTCTGCTTCTGGTAGCCTTGTAAGTTCTTTGTCTTCTAAATGTAGATCATTTTTTTTAAGTTTAATGCAATATGCTAGACGAAAGTTACCTCTCTAGCGGTGGTAGGCATAAGTACATGCGCAGTGACATTGCGCAAGTCATAGCTAACAAGCTAACAATCAATTACCTCATCATGACAGTCCGGCACGCCAACACTGCTCTCTAGCGGAGGTAGCCATAACTAACATGCGCATTGACATTGCGCAAGTCAAAGGTAACAAGCGAACAATCAATTACCTCGTCAAGGCTTCATCAATTTTAGCAGACCAATGTTTTTATCATTATCAGTATAAAATAATGGTTAATAACATGATCAACGCCACCTCACTATTCTGAATGATGCTAGTTCTAAATGTAGAAATCCGATAGACAGGTTGATTGTTCATCGGGAACGTTTTTCTAAAGTAAACATTATTTAACCCCATTGATAATTTCACTCATTTGAATAACGTTTTTTGTTTTAGATTAGCAATAAAATCAAAGTAACAGACCACCAGGTCCTTTCGAATCTTTGTGTTGCTAGCAGCAGTCAACGTCGCAGCAATGATGAAGAATGCGAATCATATTTCATTTCCAGCTGTTTTCATTTGCTTCCTTTTATCACATCACTTAGAAATGAAATTAGAAAAAGAAAGTGTCACGTGTCATTTAACAGAATGTCAAGTATATATTCTTTTACCATTCAGGTAAAGGAAAACATAATATTCATACCGCGCAAAGGAGAACAAAGGACTTCATTCTCATGACATTTTTAATTTAACCGTTTTCTTTGATGATTGATACATTTCCCGTTTTCTAATAGTTAAAATCGCTTTTCCAGATGGCGTTACTGTTAGCATCACAAGTTCTTTTAATTGCGCTTCTTTTTATCTTGTTTCTTTGTATGGTCAGCACTGCTGCCTCGGTAGTCTTCAATGTGTTGTGTCCCAAGACGGATGTCTTCCTACGCTCTGTATTTCAAGTCTCTGATGTCTTAGTGTCTACTTGTCTTTTCGGTAAGTCTTTACTCTAATAATGTTTTTGTGCATTTATCCTTGAAAAGTAGGTTTCTTGAGCTTTTATTCCGCGTATAGATACGGAGGAAGGATCGCGCTTCTAGTTTTGTTTAGAATGCCATGATCAGCTCTTTTTTCAGCTTTTCTATCAAATTCTTTTGGGTTATTCGCATATTTTATTTTTCTGCTTCTGGTAGCCTTGTAAGTTCTTTGTCTTCTAAATGTAGATCATTTTTTTTAAGTTTAATGCAATATGCTAGACGAAAGTTACCTCTCTAGCGGTGGTAGGCATAAGTACATGCGCAGTGACATTGCGCAAGTCATAGCTAACAAGCTAACAATCAATTACCTCATCATGACAGTCCGGCACGCCAACACTGCTCTCTAGCGGAGGTAGCCATAACTAACATGCGCATTGACATTGCGCAAGTCAAAGGTAACAAGCGAACAATCAATTACCTCGTCAAGGCTTCATCAATTTTAGCAGACGGATGTTTTTATCATTATCAGTATAAAATAATGGTTAATAACATGATCAACGCCACCTCACTATTCTGAATGATGCTAGTTCTAAATGTAGAAATCCGATAGACAGGTTGATTGTTCATCGGGAACGTTTTTCTAAAGTAAACATTATTTAACCCCATTGATAATTTCACTCATTTGAATAACGTTTTTTGTTTTAGATTAGCAATAAAATCAAAGTAACAGACCACCAGGTCCTTTCGAATCTTTGTGTTGCTAGCAGCAGTCAACGTCGTAGCAATGATGAAGAATGCGAATCATATTTCATTTCCAGCTGTTTTCATTTGCTTCCTTTTATCACATCACTTAGAAATGAAATTAGAAAAAGAAAGTGTCACGTGTCATTTAACAGAATGTCAAGTATATATTCTTTTACCATTCAGGTAAAGGAAAACAAAATATTCATACCGCGCAAAGGAGAACAAAAGACTTCATTCTCATGACATTTTTAATTTAACCGTTTTCTTTGATGATTGATACATTTCCCGTTTTCTAATAGTTAAAATCGCTTTTCCAGATGGCGTTACTGTTAGCATCACAAGTTCTTTTAATTGCGCTTCTTTTTATCTTGTTTCTTTGTATGGTCAGCACTGCTGCCTCGGTAGTCTTCAATGTGTTGTGTCCCAAGACGGATGTCTTCCTACGCTCTGTATTTCAAGTCTCTGATGTCTTAGTGTCTACTTGTCTTTTCGGTAAGTCTTTACTCTAATAATGTTTTTGTGCATTTATCCTTGAAAAGTAGGTTTCTTGAGCTTTTATTCCGCGTATAGATACGGAGGAAGGATCGCGCTTCTAGTTTTGTTTAGAATGCCATGATCAGCTCTTTTTTCAGCTTTTCTATCAAATTCTTTTGGGTTATTCGCATATTTTATTTTTCTGCTTCTGGTAGCCTTGTAAGTTCTTTGTCTTCTAAATGTAGATCATTTTTTTTAAGTTTAATGCAATATGCTAGACGAAAGTTACCTCTCTAGCGGTGGTAGGCATAAGTACATGCGCAGTGACATTGCGCAAGTCATAGCTAACAAGCTAACAATCAATTACCTCATCATGACAGTCCGGCACGCCAACACTGCTCTCTAGCGGAGGTAGCCATAACTAACATGCGCATTGACATTGCGCAAGTCAAAGGTAACAAGCGAACAATCAATTACCTCGTCAAGGCTTCATCAATTTTAGCAGACCAATGTTTTTATCATTATCAGTATAAAATAATGGTTAATAACATGATCAACGCCACCTCACTATTCTGAATGATGCTAGTTCTAAATGTAGAAATCCGATAGACAGGTTGATTGTTCATCGGGAACGTTTTTCTAAAGTAAACATTATTTAACCCCATTGATAATTTCACTCATTTGAATAACGTTTTTTGTTTTAGATTAGCAATAAAATCAAAGTAACAGACCACCAGGTCCTTTCGAATCTTTGTGTTGCTAGCAGCAGTCAACGTCGCAGCAATGATGAAGAATGCGAATCATATTTCATTTCCAGCTGTTTTCATTTGCTTCCTTTTATCACATCACTTAGAAATGAAATTAGAAAAAGAAAGTGTCACGTGTCATTTAACAGAATGTCAAGTATATATTCTTTTACCATTCAGGTAAAGGAAAACATAATATTCATACCGCGCAAAGGAGAACAAAGGACTTCATTCTCATGACATTTTTAATTTAACCGTTTTCTTTGATGATTGATACATTTCCCGTTTTCTAATAGTTAAAATCGCTTTTCCAGATGGCGTTACTGTTAGCATCACAAGTTCTTTTAATTGCGCTTCTTTTTATCTTGTTTCTTTGTATGGTCAGCACTGCTGCCTCGGTAGTCTTCAATGTGTTGTGTCCCAAGACGGATGTCTTCCTACGCTCTGTATTTCAAGTCTCTGATGTCTTAGTGTCTACTTGTCTTTTCGGTAAGTCTTTACTCTAATAATGTTTTTGTGCATTTATCCTTGAAAAGTAGGTTTCTTGAGCTTTTATTCCGCGTATAGATACGGAGGAAGGATCGCGCTTCTAGTTTTGTTTAGAATGCCATGATCAGCTCTTTTTTCAGCTTTTCTATCAAATTCTTTTGGGTTATTCGCATATTTTATTTTTCTGCTTCTGGTAGCCTTGTAAGTTCTTTGTCTTCTAAATGTAGATCATTTTTTTTAAGTTTAATGCAATATGCTAGACGAAAGTTACCTCTCTAGCGGTGGTAGGCATAAGTACATGCGCAGTGACATTGCGCAAGTCATAGCTAACAAGCTAACAATCAATTACCTCATCATGACAGTCCGGCACGCCAACACTGCTCTCTAGCGGAGGTAGCCATAACTAACATGCGCATTGACATTGCGCAAGTCAAAGGTAACAAGCGAACAATCAATTACCTCGTCAAGGCTTCATCAATTTTAGCAGACCAATGTTTTTATCATTATCAGTATAAAATAATGGTTAATAACATGATCAACGCCACCTCACTATTCTGAATGATGCTAGTTCTAAATGTAGAAATCCGATAGACAGGTTGATTGTTCATCGGGAACGTTTTTCTAAAGTAAACATTATTTAACCCCATTGATAATTTCACTCATTTGAATAACGTTTTTTGTTTTAGATTAGCAATAAAATCAAAGTAACAGACCACCAGGTCCTTTCGAATCTTTGTGTTGCTAGCAGCAGTCAACGTCGCAGCAATGATGAAGAATGCGAATCATATTTCATTTCCAGCTGTTTTCATTTGCTTCCTTTTATCACATCACTTAGAAATGAAATTAGAAAAAGAAAGTGTCACGTGTCATTTAACAGAATGTCAAGTATATATTCTTTTACCATTCAGGTAAAGGAAAACATAATATTCATACCGCGCAAAGGAGAACAAAGGACTTCATTCTCATGACATTTTTAATTTAACCGTTTTCTTTGATGATTGATACATTTCCCGTTTTCTAATAGTTAAAATCGCTTTTCCAGATGGCGTTACTGTTAGCATCACAAGTTCTTTTAATTGCGCTTCTTTTTATCTTGTTTCTTTGTATGGTCAGCACTGCTGCCTCGGTAGTCTTCAATGTGTTGTGTCCCAAGACGGATGTCTTCCTACGCTCTGTATTTCAAGTCTCTGATGTCTTAGTGTCTACTTGTCTTTTCGGTAAGTCTTTACTCTAATAATGTTTTTGTGCATTTATCCTTGAAAAGTAGGTTTCTTGAGCTTTTATTCCGCGTATAGATACGGAGGAAGGATCGCGCTTCTAGTTTTGTTTAGAATGCCATGATCAGCTCTTTTTTCAGCTTTTCTATCAAATTCTTTTGGGTTATTCGCATATTTTATTTTTCTGCTTCTGGTAGCCTTGTAAGTTCTTTGTCTTCTAAATGTAGATCATTTTTTTTAAGTTTAATGCAATATGCTAGACGAAAGTTACCTCTCTAGCGGTGGTAGGCATAAGTACATGCGCAGTGACATTGCGCAAGTCATAGCTAACAAGCTAACAATCAATTACCTCATCATGACAGTCCGGCACGCCAACACTGCTCTCTAGCGGAGGTAGCCATAACTAACATGCGCATTGACATTGCGCAAGTCAAAGGTAACAAGCGAACAATCAATTACCTCGTCAAGGCTTCATCAATTTTAGCAGACCAATGTTTTTATCATTATCAGTATAAAATAATGGTTAATAACATGATCAACGCCACCTCACTATTCTGAATGATGCTAGTTCTAAATGTAGAAATCCGATAGACAGGTTGATTGTTCATCGGGAACGTTTTTCTAAAGTAAACATTATTTAACCCCATTGATAATTTCACTCATTTGAATAACGTTTTTTGTTTTAGATTAGCAATAAAATCAAAGTAACAGACCACCAGGTCCTTTCGAATCTTTGTGTTGCTAGCAGCAGTCAACGTCGCAGCAATGATGAAGAATGCGAATCATATTTCATTTCCAGCTGTTTTCATTTGCTTCCTTTTATCACATCACTTAGAAATGAAATTAGAAAAAGAAAGTGTCACGTGTCATTTAACAGAATGTCAAGTATATATTCTTTTACCATTCAGGTAAAGGAAAACATAATATTCATACCGCGCAAAGGAGAACAAAGGACTTCATTCTCATGACATTTTTAATTTAACCGTTTTCTTTGATGATTGATACATTTCCCGTTTTCTAATAGTTAAAATCGCTTTTCCAGATGGCGTTACTGTTAGCATCACAAGTTCTTTTAATTGCGCTTCTTTTTATCTTGTTTCTTTGTATGGTCAGCACTGCTGCCTCGGTAGTCTTCAATGTGTTGTGTCCCAAGACGGATGTCTTCCTACGCTCTGTATTTCAAGTCTCTGATGTCTTAGTGTCTACTTGTCTTTTCGGTAAGTCTTTACTCTAATAATGTTTTTGTGCATTTATCCTTGAAAAGTAGGTTTCTTGAGCTTTTATTCCGCGTATAGATACGGAGGAAGGATCGCGCTTCTAGTTTTGTTTAGAATGCCATGATCAGCTCTTTTTTCAGCTTTTCTATCAAATTCTTTTGGGTTATTCGCATATTTTATTTTTCTGCTTCTGGTAGCCTTGTAAGTTCTTTGTCTTCTAAATGTAGATCATTTTTTTTAAGTTTAATGCAATATGCTAGACGAAAGTTACCTCTCTAGCGGTGGTAGGCATAAGTACATGCGCAGTGACATTGCGCAAGTCATAGCTAACAAGCTAACAATCAATTACCTCATCATGACAGTCCGGCACGCCAACACTGCTCTCTAGCGGAGGTAGCCATAACTAACATGCGCATTGACATTGCGCAAGTCAAAGGTAACAAGCGAACAATCAATTACCTCGTCAAGGCTTCATCAATTTTAGCAGACCAATGTTTTTATCATTATCAGTATAAAATAATGGTTAATAACATGATCAACGCCACCTCACTATTCTGAATGATGCTAGTTCTAAATGTAGAAATCCGATAGACAGGTTGATTGTTCATCGGGAACGTTTTTCTAAAGTAAACATTATTTAACCCCATTGATAATTTCACTCATTTGAATAACGTTTTTTGTTTTAGATTAGCAATAAAATCAAAGTAACAGACCACCAGGTCCTTTCGAATCTTTGTGTTGCTAGCAGCAGTCAACGTCGCAGCAATGATGAAGAATGCGAATCATATTTCATTTCCAGCTGTTTTCATTTGCTTCCTTTTATCACATCACTTAGAAATGAAATTAGAAAAAGAAAGTGTCACGTGTCATTTAACAGAATGTCAAGTATATATTCTTTTACCATTCAGGTAAAGGAAAACATAATATTCATACCGCGCAAAGGAGAACAAAGGACTTCATTCTCATGACATTTTTAATTTAACCGTTTTCTTTGATGATTGATACATTTCCCGTTTTCTAATAGTTAAAATCGCTTTTCCAGATGGCGTTACTGTTAGCATCACAAGTTCTTTTAATTGCGCTTCTTTTTATCTTGTTTCTTTGTATGGTCAGCACTGCTGCCTCGGTAGTCTTCAATGTGTTGTGTCCCAAGACGGATGTCTTCCTACGCTCTGTATTTCAAGTCTCTGATGTCTTAGTGTCTACTTGTCTTTTCGGTAAGTCTTTACTCTAATAATGTTTTTGTGCATTTATCCTTGAAAAGTAGGTTTCTTGAGCTTTTATTCCGCGTATAGATACGGAGGAAGGATCGCGCTTCTAGTTTTGTTTAGAATGCCATGATCAGCTCTTTTTTCAGCTTTTCTATCAAATTCTTTTGGGTTATTCGCATATTTTATTTTTCTGCTTCTGGTAGCCTTGTAAGTTCTTTGTCTTCTAAATGTAGATCATTTTTTTTAAGTTTAATGCAATATGCTAGACGAAAGTTACCTCTCTAGCGGTGGTAGGCATAAGTACATGCGCAGTGACATTGCGCAAGTCATAGCTAACAAGCTAACAATCAATTACCTCATCATGACAGTCCGGCACGCCAACACTGCTCTCTAGCGGAGGTAGCCATAACTAACATGCGCATTGACATTGCGCAAGTCAAAGGTAACAAGCGAACAATCAATTACCTCGTCAAGGCTTCATCAATTTTAGCAGACCAATGTTTTTATCATTATCAGTATAAAATAATGGTTAATAACATGATCAACGCCACCTCACTATTCTGAATGATGCTAGTTCTAAATGTAGAAATCCGATAGACAGGTTGATTGTTCATCGGGAACGTTTTTCTAAAGTAAACATTATTTAACCCCATTGATAATTTCACTCATTTGAATAACGTTTTTTGTTTTAGATTAGCAATAAAATCAAAGTAACAGACCACCAGGTCCTTTCGAATCTTTGTGTTGCTAGCAGCAGTCAACGTCGCAGCAATGATGAAGAATGCGAATCATATTTCATTTCCAGCTGTTTTCATTTGCTTCCTTTTATCACATCACTTAGAAATGAAATTAGAAAAAGAAAGTGTCACGTGTCATTTAACAGAATGTCAAGTATATATTCTTTTACCATTCAGGTAAAGGAAAACATAATATTCATACCGCGCAAAGGAGAACAAAGGACTTCATTCTCATGACATTTTTAATTTAACCGTTTTCTTTGATGATTGATACATTTCCCGTTTTCTAATAGTTAAAATCGCTTTTCCAGATGGCGTTACTGTTAGCATCACAAGTTCTTTTAATTGCGCTTCTTTTTATCTTGTTTCTTTGTATGGTCAGCACTGCTGCCTCGGTAGTCTTCAATGTGTTGTGTCCCAAGACGGATGTCTTCCTACGCTCTGTATTTCAAGTCTCTGATGTCTTAGTGTCTACTTGTCTTTTCGGTAAGTCTTTACTCTAATAATGTTTTTGTGCATTTATCCTTGAAAAGTAGGTTTCTTGAGCTTTTATTCCGCGTATAGATACGGAGGAAGGATCGCGCTTCTAGTTTTGTTTAGAATGCCATGATCAGCTCTTTTTTCAGCTTTTCTATCAAATTCTTTTGGGTTATTCGCATATTTTATTTTTCTGCTTCTGGTAGCCTTGTAAGTTCTTTGTCTTCTAAATGTAGATCATTTTTTTTAAGTTTAATGCAATATGCTAGACGAAAGTTACCTCTCTAGCGGTGGTAGGCATAAGTACATGCGCAGTGACATTGCGCAAGTCATAGCTAACAAGCTAACAATCAATTACCTCATCATGACAGTCCGGCACGCCAACACTGCTCTCTAGCGGAGGTAGCCATAACTAACATGCGCATTGACATTGCGCAAGTCAAAGGTAACAAGCGAACAATCAATTACCTCGTCAAGGCTTCATCAATTTTAGCAGACCAATGTTTTTATCATTATCAGTATAAAATAATGGTTAATAACATGATCAACGCCACCTCACTATTCTGAATGATGCTAGTTCTAAATGTAGAAATCCGATAGACAGGTTGATTGTTCATCGGGAACGTTTTTCTAAAGTAAACATTATTTAACCCCATTGATAATTTCACTCATTTGAATAACGTTTTTTGTTTTAGATTAGCAATAAAATCAAAGTAACAGACCACCAGGTCCTTTCGAATCTTTGTGTTGCTAGCAGCAGTCAACGTCGCAGCAATGATGAAGAATGCGAATCATATTTCATTTCCAGCTGTTTTCATTTGCTTCCTTTTATCACATCACTTAGAAATGAAATTAGAAAAAGAAAGTGTCACGTGTCATTTAACAGAATGTCAAGTATATATTCTTTTACCATTCAGGTAAAGGAAAACATAATATTCATACCGCGCAAAGGAGAACAAAGGACTTCATTCTCATGACATTTTTAATTTAACCGTTTTCTTTGATGATTGATACATTTCCCGTTTTCTAATAGTTAAAATCGCTTTTCCAGATGGCGTTACTGTTAGCATCACAAGTTCTTTTAATTGCGCTTCTTTTTATCTTGTTTCTTTGTATGGTCAGCACTGCTGCCTCGGTAGTCTTCAATGTGTTGTGTCCCAAGACGGATGTCTTCCTACGCTCTGTATTTCAAGTCTCTGATGTCTTAGTGTCTACTTGTCTTTTCGGTAAGTCTTTACTCTAATAATGTTTTTGTGCATTTATCCTTGAAAAGTAGGTTTCTTGAGCTTTTATTCCGCGTATAGATACGGAGGAAGGATCGCGCTTCTAGTTTTGTTTAGAATGCCATGATCAGCTCTTTTTTCAGCTTTTCTATCAAATTCTTTTGGGTTATTCGCATATTTTATTTTTCTGCTTCTGGTAGCCTTGTAAGTTCTTTGTCTTCTAAATGTAGATCATTTTTTTTAAGTTTAATGCAATATGCTAGACGAAAGTTACCTCTCTAGCGGTGGTAGGCATAAGTACATGCGCAGTGACATTGCGCAAGTCATAGCTAACAAGCTAACAATCAATTACCTCATCATGACAGTCCGGCACGCCAACACTGCTCTCTAGCGGAGGTAGCCATAACTAACATGCGCATTGACATTGCGCAAGTCAAAGGTAACAAGCGAACAATCAATTACCTCGTCAAGGCTTCATCAATTTTAGCAGACCAATGTTTTTATCATTATCAGTATAAAATAATGGTTAATAACATGATCAACGCCACCTCACTATTCTGAATGATGCTAGTTCTAAATGTAGAAATCCGATAGACAGGTTGATTGTTCATCGGGAACGTTTTTCTAAAGTAAACATTATTTAACCCCATTGATAATTTCACTCATTTGAATAACGTTTTTTGTTTTAGATTAGCAATAAAATCAAAGTAACAGACCACCAGGTCCTTTCGAATCTTTGTGTTGCTAGCAGCAGTCAACGTCGCAGCAATGATGAAGAATGCGAATCATATTTCATTTCCAGCTGTTTTCATTTGCTTCCTTTTATCACATCACTTAGAAATGAAATTAGAAAAAGAAAGTGTCACGTGTCATTTAACAGAATGTCAAGTATATATTCTTTTACCATTCAGGTAAAGGAAAACATAATATTCATACCGCGCAAAGGAGAACAAAGGACTTCATTCTCATGACATTTTTAATTTAACCGTTTTCTTTGATGATTGATACATTTCCCGTTTTCTAATAGTTAAAATCGCTTTTCCAGATGGCGTTACTGTTAGCATCACAAGTTCTTTTAATTGCGCTTCTTTTTATCTTGTTTCTTTGTATGGTCAGCACTGCTGCCTCGGTAGTCTTCAATGTGTTGTGTCCCAAGACGGATGTCTTCCTACGCTCTGTATTTCAAGTCTCTGATGTCTTAGTGTCTACTTGTCTTTTCGGTAAGTCTTTACTCTAATAATGTTTTTGTGCATTTATCCTTGAAAAGTAGGTTTCTTGAGCTTTTATTCCGCGTATAGATACGGAGGAAGGATCGCGCTTCTAGTTTTGTTTAGAATGCCATGATCAGCTCTTTTTTCAGCTTTTCTATCAAATTCTTTTGGGTTATTCGCATATTTTATTTTTCTGCTTCTGGTAGCCTTGTAAGTTCTTTGTCTTCTAAATGTAGATCATTTTTTTTAAGTTTAATGCAATATGCTAGACGAAAGTTACCTCTCTAGCGGTGGTAGGCATAAGTACATGCGCAGTGACATTGCGCAAGTCATAGCTAACAAGCTAACAATCAATTACCTCATCATGACAGTCCGGCACGCCAACACTGCTCTCTAGCGGAGGTAGCCATAACTAACATGCGCATTGACATTGCGCAAGTCAAAGGTAACAAGCGAACAATCAATTACCTCGTCAAGGCTTCATCAATTTTAGCAGACCAATGTTTTTATCATTATCAGTATAAAATAATGGTTAATAACATGATCAACGCCACCTCACTATTCTGAATGATGCTAGTTCTAAATGTAGAAATCCGATAGACAGGTTGATTGTTCATCGGGAACGTTTTTCTAAAGTAAACATTATTTAACCCCATTGATAATTTCACTCATTTGAATAACGTTTTTTGTTTTAGATTAGCAATAAAATCAAAGTAACAGACCACCAGGTCCTTTCGAATCTTTGTGTTGCTAGCAGCAGTCAACGTCGCAGCAATGATGAAGAATGCGAATCATATTTCATTTCCAGCTGTTTTCATTTGCTTCCTTTTATCACATCACTTAGAAATGAAATTAGAAAAAGAAAGTGTCACGTGTCATTTAACAGAATGTCAAGTATATATTCTTTTACCATTCAGGTAAAGGAAAACATAATATTCATACCGCGCAAAGGAGAACAAAGGACTTCATTCTCATGACATTTTTAATTTAACCGTTTTCTTTGATGATTGATACATTTCCCGTTTTCTAATAGTTAAAATCGCTTTTCCAGATGGCGTTACTGTTAGCATCACAAGTTCTTTTAATTGCGCTTCTTTTTATCTTGTTTCTTTGTATGGTCAGCACTGCTGCCTCGGTAGTCTTCAATGTGTTGTGTCCCAAGACGGATGTCTTCCTACGCTCTGTATTTCAAGTCTCTGATGTCTTAGTGTCTACTTGTCTTTTCGGTAAGTCTTTACTCTAATAATGTTTTTGTGCATTTATCCTTGAAAAGTAGGTTTCTTGAGCTTTTATTCCGCGTATAGATACGGAGGAAGGATCGCGCTTCTAGTTTTGTTTAGAATGCCATGATCAGCTCTTTTTTCAGCTTTTCTATCAAATTCTTTTGGGTTATTCGCATATTTTATTTTTCTGCTTCTGGTAGCCTTGTAAGTTCTTTGTCTTCTAAATGTAGATCATTTTTTTTAAGTTTAATGCAATATGCTAGACGAAAGTTACCTCTCTAGCGGTGGTAGGCATAAGTACATGCGCAGTGACATTGCGCAAGTCATAGCTAACAAGCTAACAATCAATTACCTCATCATGACAGTCCGGCACGCCAACACTGCTCTCTAGCGGAGGTAGCCATAACTAACATGCGCATTGACATTGCGCAAGTCAAAGGTAACAAGCGAACAATCAATTACCTCGTCAAGGCTTCATCAATTTTAGCAGACCAATGTTTTTATCATTATCAGTATAAAATAATGGTTAATAACATGATCAACGCCACCTCACTATTCTGAATGATGCTAGTTCTAAATGTAGAAATCCGATAGACAGGTTGATTGTTCATCGGGAACGTTTTTCTAAAGTAAACATTATTTAACCCCATTGATAATTTCACTCATTTGAATAACGTTTTTTGTTTTAGATTAGCAATAAAATCAAAGTAACAGACCACCAGGTCCTTTCGAATCTTTGTGTTGCTAGCAGCAGTCAACGTCGCAGCAATGATGAAGAATGCGAATCATATTTCATTTCCAGCTGTTTTCATTTGCTTCCTTTTATCACATCACTTAGAACTCTGCTGGTAGTTACAATGGTGTGTCCAGCGGAAGTCTCCTAGCTCAGATTCAATTCTGATCTTAGTGCACGTCTTCGTAGTCTCTTACTGTAATAATGTTTTAACTCTTGAAAATAGGTTTCTTGAGTTTTAATCCGCGAAAATCAAACCTCGTCAATTTAATTTTAGAAGTCTTTATCATTATTTTCAGCATTTTATACAATTCTTGTATCGCATTTATTTTCTATGTGCTGTTCTAATGTAAAATGTAGACATTATTTTTTTGAAGTTAATTCAATATACTAAACTATAATTACCCCAGCGTGTGGAAATAACATTGCTGATTGCATCAATCAAGCTAACAAGCAACAAGTCCTTCAACTTGGTCCGGCAGCCAAACTCCTCTAGCTGAGGTAGCGAAACAACATGCATTCATGTCATTTCTCTTCAAGTACAAGAAATAATTAGAAAGGTTCACTGCATTAACAATTCATATATATTATTACTTATAAAGAAAACCATAATATTACGCGAAAGAGAACAAAGAGACATTCTCATCATGACATTTTTATTTAACCGTTTTCTAAATGATTATTTAACATTCCCGTTTTCATAATATTAAAATCGTTTTTTCTAGATTGCTTAAATACAATCAACAATCTTTAATTCGCTTCATTCTTTTGTTGTTCTTTGCATGTCAGCACTGCTGCCATCGTAGTCTTCAATGTTTTTTCCCAAGAATTCTTCCTCGCTCTGTATTCAATCTCTTGAGTCTAGTCACTCTTGTAATTTAAATTTGGCTTACCTAAAGTCTGACTTATTCTGAGGAGATGTTCTGTTGTTTATGCTCACTTTTCATTCACAATTTGGTATCAATTATTTTCTCGTCCTTATCTGCTCTATAATTTTTAATTAATCAACGAAATCCTCTCGGTCCCCCCCCACACACCACCCACCGCACCCACACGCCCCGGACAATACGCCATGAATCAAGTAGAACAAAACAATCCGCAGCTCTATGAAATTAGAAAAAGAAAGTGTCACGTGTCATTTAACAGAATGTCAAGTATATATTCTTTTACCATTCAGGTAAAGGAAAACATAATATTCATACCGCGCAAAGGAGAACAAAGGACTTCATTCTCATGACATTTTTAATTTAACCGTTTTCTTTGATGATTGATACATTTCCCGTTTTCTAATAGTTAAAATCGCTTTTCCAGATGGCGTTACTGTTAGCATCACAAGTTCTTTTAATTGCGCTTCTTTTTATCTTGTTTCTTTGTATGGTCAGCACTGCTGCCTCGGTAGTCTTCAATGTGTTGTGTCCCAAGACGGATGTCTTCCTACGCTCTGTATTTCAAGTCTCTGATGTCTTAGTGTCTACTTGTCTTTTCGGTAAGTCTTTACTCTAATAATGTTTTTGTGCATTTATCCTTGAAAAGTAGGTTTCTTGAGCTTTTATTCCGCGTATAGATACGGAGGAAGGATCGCGCTTCTAGTTTTGTTTAGAATGCCATGATCAGCTCTTTTTTCAGCTTTTCTATCAAATTCTTTTGGGTTATTCGCATATTTTATTTTTCTGCTTCTGGTAGCCTTGTAAGTTCTTTGTCTTCTAAATGTAGATCATTTTTTTTAAGTTTAATGCAATATGCTAGACGAAAGTTACCTCTCTAGCGGTGGTAGGCATAAGTACATGCGCAGTGACATTGCGCAAGTCATAGCTAACAAGCTAACAATCAATTACCTCATCATGACAGTCCGGCACGCCAACACTGCTCTCTAGCGGAGGTAGCCATAACTAACATGCGCATTGACATTGCGCAAGTCAAAGGTAACAAGCGAACAATCAATTACCTCGTCAAGGCTTCATCAATTTTAGCAGACCAATGTTTTTATCATTATCAGTATAAAATAATGGTTAATAACATGATCAACGCCACCTCACTATTCTGAATGATGCTAGTTCTAAATGTAGAAATCCGATAGACAGGTTGATTGTTCATCGGGAACGTTTTTCTAAAGTAAACATTATTTAACCCCATTGATAATTTCACTCATTTGAATAACGTTTTTTGTTTTAGATTAGCAATAAAATCAAAGTAACAGACCACCAGGTCCTTTCGAATCTTTGTGTTGCTAGCAGCAGTCAACGTCGCAGCAATGATGAAGAATGCGAATCATATTTCATTTCCAGCTGTTTTCATTTGCTTCCTTTTATCACATCACTTAGAAATGAAATTAGAAAAAGAAAGTGTCACGTGTCATTTAACAGAATGTCAAGTATATATTCTTTTACCATTCAGGTAAAGGAAAACATAATATTCATACCGCGCAAAGGAGAACAAAGGACTTCATTCTCATGACATTTTTAATTTAACCGTTTTCTTTGATGATTGATACATTTCCCGTTTTCTAATAGTTAAAATCGCTTTTCCAGATGGCGTTACTGTTAGCATCACAAGTTCTTTTAATTTCGCTTCTTTTTATCTTGTTTCTTTGTATGGTCAGCACTGCTGCCTCGGTAGTCTTCAATGTGTTGTGTCCCAAGACGGATGTCTTCCTACGCTCTGTATTTCAAGTCTCTGATGTCTTAGTGTCTACTTGTCTTTTCGGTAAGTCTTTACTCTAATAATGTTTTTGTGCATTTATCCTTGAAAAGTAGGTTTCTTGAGCTTTTATTCCGCGTATAGATACGGAGGAAGGATCGCGCTTCTAGTTTTGTTTAGAATGCCATGATCAGCTCTTTTTTCAGCTTTTCTATCAAATTCTTTTGGGTTATTCGCATATTTTATTTTTCTGCTTCTGGTAGCCTTGTAAGTTCTTTGTCTTCTAAATGTAGATCATTTTTTTTAAGTTTAATGCAATATGCTAGACGAAAGTTACCTCTCTAGCGGTGGTAGGCATAAGTACATGCGCAGTGACATTGCGCAAGTCATAGCTAACAAGCTAACAATCAATTACCTCATCATGACAGTCCGGCACGCCAACACTGCTCTCTAGCGGAGGTAGCCATAACTAACATGCGCATTGACATTGCGCAAGTCAAAGGTAACAAGCGAACAATCAATTACCTCGTCAAGGCTTCATCAATTTTAGCAGACCAATGTTTTTATCATTATCAGTATAAAATAATGGTTAATAACATGATCAACGCCACCTCACTATTCTGAATGATGCTAGTTCTAAATGTAGAAATCCGATAGACAGGTTGATTGTTCATCGGGAACGTTTTTCTAAAGTAAACATTATTTAACCCCATTGATAATTTCACTCATTTGAATAACGTTTTTTGTTTTAGATTAGCAATAAAATCAAAGTAACAGACCACCAGGTCCTTTCGAATCTTTGTGTTGCTAGCAGCAGTCAACGTCGCAGCAATGATGAAGAATGCGAATCATATTTCATTTCCAGCTGTTTTCATTTGCTTCCTTTTATCACATCACTTAGAAATGAAATTAGAAAAAGAAAGTGTCACGTGTCATTTAACAGAATGTCAAGTATATATTCTTTTACCATTCAGGTAAAGGAAAACATAATATTCATACCGCGCAAAGGAGAACAAAGGACTTCATTCTCATGACATTTTTAATTTAACCGTTTTCTTTGATGATTGATACATTTCCCGTTTTCTAATAGTTAAAATCGCTTTTCCAGATGGCGTTACTGTTAGCATCACAAGTTCTTTTAATTGCGCTTCTTTTTATCTTGTTTCTTTGTATGGTCAGCACTGCTGCCTCGGTAGTCTTCAATGTGTTGTGTCCCAAGACGGATGTCTTCCTACGCTCTGTATTTCAAGTCTCTGATGTCTTAGTGTCTACTTGTCTTTTCGGTAAGTCTTTACTCTAATAATGTTTTTGTGCATTTATCCTTGAAAAGTAGGTTTCTTGAGCTTTTATTCCGCGTATAGATACGGAGGAAGGATCGCGCTTCTAGTTTTGTTTAGAATGCCATGATCAGCTCTTTTTTCAGCTTTTCTATCAAATTCTTTTGGGTTATTCGCATATTTTATTTTTCTGCTTCTGGTAGCCTTGTAAGTTCTTTGTCTTCTAAATGTAGATCATTTTTTTTAAGTTTAATGCAATATGCTAGACGAAAGTTACCTCTCTAGCGGTGGTAGGCATAAGTACATGCGCAGTGACATTGCGCAAGTCATAGCTAACAAGCTAACAATCAATTACCTCATCATGACAGTCCGGCACGCCAACACTGCTCTCTAGCGGAGGTAGCCATAACTAACATGCGCATTGACATTGCGCAAGTCAAAGGTAACAAGCGAACAATCAATTACCTCGTCAAGGCTTCATCAATTTTAGCAGACCAATGTTTTTATCATTATCAGTATAAAATAATGGTTAATAACATGATCAACGCCACCTCACTATTCTGAATGATGCTAGTTCTAAATGTAGAAATCCGATAGACAGGTTGATTGTTCATCGGGAACGTTTTTCTAAAGTAAACATTATTTAACCCCATTGATAATTTCACTCATTTGAATAACGTTTTTTGTTTTAGATTAGCAATAAAATCAAAGTAACAGACCACCAGGTCCTTTCGAATCTTTGTGTTGCTAGCAGCAGTCAACGTCGCAGCAATGATGAAGAATGCGAATCATATTTCATTTCCAGCTGTTTTCATTTGCTTCCTTTTATCACATCACTTAGAAATGAAATTAGAAAAAGAAAGTGTCACGTGTCATTTAACAGAATGTCAAGTATATATTCTTTTACCATTCAGGTAAAGGAAAACATAATATTCATACCGCGCAAAGGAGAACAAAGGACTTCATTCTCATGACATTTTTAATTTAACCGTTTTCTTTGATGATTGATACATTTCCCGTTTTCTAATAGTTAAAATCGCTTTTCCAGATGGCGTTACTGTTAGCATCACAAGTTCTTTTAATTGCGCTTCTTTTTATCTTGTTTCTTTGTATGGTCAGCACTGCTGCCTCGGTAGTCTTCAATGTGTTGTGTCCCAAGACGGATGTCTTCCTACGCTCTGTATTTCAAGTCTCTGATGTCTTAGTGTCTACTTGTCTTTTCGGTAAGTCTTTACTCTAATAATGTTTTTGTGCATTTATCCTTGAAAAGTAGGTTTCTTGAGCTTTTATTCCGCGTATAGATACGGAGGAAGGATCGCGCTTCTAGTTTTGTTTAGAATGCCATGATCAGCTCTTTTTTCAGCTTTTCTATCAAATTCTTTTGGGTTATTCGCATATTTTATTTTTCTGCTTCTGGTAGCCTTGTAAGTTCTTTGTCTTCTAAATGTAGATCATTTTTTTTAAGTTTAATGCAATATGCTAGACGAAAGTTACCTCTCTAGCGGTGGTAGGCATAAGTACATGCGCAGTGACATTGCGCAAGTCATAGCTAACAAGCTAACAATCAATTACCTCATCATGACAGTCCGGCACGCCAACACTGCTCTCTAGCGGAGGTAGCCATAACTAACATGCGCATTGACATTGCGCAAGTCAAAGGTAACAAGCGAACAATCAATTACCTCGTCAAGGCTTCATCAATTTTAGCAGACCAATGTTTTTATCATTATCAGTATAAAATAATGGTTAATAACATGATCAACGCCACCTCACTATTCTGAATGATGCTAGTTCTAAATGTAGAAATCCGATAGACAGGTTGATTGTTCATCGGGAACGTTTTTCTAAAGTAAACATTATTTAACCCCATTGATAATTTCACTCATTTGAATAACGTTTTTTGTTTTAGATTAGCAATAAAATCAAAGTAACAGACCACCAGGTCCTTTCGAATCTTTGTGTTGCTAGCAGCAGTCAACGTCGCAGCAATGATGAAGAATGCGAATCATATTTCATTTCCAGCTGTTTTCATTTGCTTCCTTTTATCACATCACTTAGAAATGAAATTAGAAAAAGAAAGTGTCACGTGTCATTTAACAGAATGTCAAGTATATATTCTTTTACCATTCAGGTAAAGGAAAACATAATATTCATACCGCGCAAAGGAGAACAAAGGACTTCATTCTCATGACATTTTTAATTTAACCGTTTTCTTTGATGATTGATACATTTCCCGTTTTCTAATAGTTAAAATCGCTTTTCCAGATGGCGTTACTGTTAGCATCACAAGTTCTTTTAATTGCGCTTCTTTTTATCTTGTTTCTTTGTATGGTCAGCACTGCTGCCTCGGTAGTCTTCAATGTGTTGTGTCCCAAGACGGATGTCTTCCTACGCTCTGTATTTCAAGTCTCTGATGTCTTAGTGTCTACTTGTCTTTTCGGTAAGTCTTTACTCTAATAATGTTTTTGTGCATTTATCCTTGAAAAGTAGGTTTCTTGAGCTTTTATTCCGCGTATAGATACGGAGGAAGGATCGCGCTTCTAGTTTTGTTTAGAATGCCATGATCAGCTCTTTTTTCAGCTTTTCTATCAAATTCTTTTGGGTTATTCGCATATTTTATTTTTCTGCTTCTGGTAGCCTTGTAAGTTCTTTGTCTTCTAAATGTAGATCATTTTTTTTAAGTTTAATGCAATATGCTAGACGAAAGTTACCTCTCTAGCGGTGGTAGGCATAAGTACATGCGCAGTGACATTGCGCAAGTCATAGCTAACAAGCTAACAATCAATTACCTCATCATGACAGTCCGGCACGCCAACACTGCTCTCTAGCGGAGGTAGCCATAACTAACATGCGCATTGACATTGCGCAAGTCAAAGGTAACAAGCGAACAATCAATTACCTCGTCAAGGCTTCATCAATTTTAGCAGACCAATGTTTTTATCATTATCAGTATAAAATAATGGTTAATAACATGATCAACGCCACCTCACTATTCTGAATGATGCTAGTTCTAAATGTAGAAATCCGATAGACAGGTTGATTGTTCATCGGGAACGTTTTTCTAAAGTAAACATTATTTAACCCCATTGATAATTTCACTCATTTGAATAACGTTTTTTGTTTTAGATTAGCAATAAAATCAAAGTAACAGACCACCAGGTCCTTTCGAATCTTTGTGTTGCTAGCAGCAGTCAACGTCGCAGCAATGATGAAGAATGCGAATCATATTTCATTTCCAGCTGTTTTCATTTGCTTCCTTTTATCACATCACTTAGAAATGAAATTAGAAAAAGAAAGTGTCACGTGTCATTTAACAGAATGTCAAGTATATATTCTTTTACCATTCAGGTAAAGGAAAACATAATATTCATACCGCGCAAAGGAGAACAAAGGACTTCATTCTCATGACATTTTTAATTTAACCGTTTTCTTTGATGATTGATACATTTCCCGTTTTCTAATAGTTAAAATCGCTTTTCCAGATGGCGTTACTGTTAGCATCACAAGTTCTTTTAATTGCGCTTCTTTTTATCTTGTTTCTTTGTATGGTCAGCACTGCTGCCTCGGTAGTCTTCAATGTGTTGTGTCCCAAGACGGATGTCTTCCTACGCTCTGTATTTCAAGTCTCTGATGTCTTAGTGTCTACTTGTCTTTTCGGTAAGTCTTTACTCTAATAATGTTTTTGTGCATTTATCCTTGAAAAGTAGGTTTCTTGAGCTTTTATTCCGCGTATAGATACGGAGGAAGGATCGCGCTTCTAGTTTTGTTTAGAATGCCATGATCAGCTCTTTTTTCAGCTTTTCTATCAAATTCTTTTGGGTTATTCGCATATTTTATTTTTCTGCTTCTGGTAGCCTTGTAAGTTCTTTGTCTTCTAAATGTAGATCATTTTTTTTAAGTTTAATGCAATATGCTAGACGAAAGTTACCTCTCTAGCGGTGGTAGGCATAAGTACATGCGCAGTGACATTGCGCAAGTCATAGCTAACAAGCTAACAATCAATTACCTCATCATGACAGTCCGGCACGCCAACACTGCTCTCTAGCGGAGGTAGCCATAACTAACATGCGCATTGACATTGCGCAAGTCAAAGGTAACAAGCGAACAATCAATTACCTCGTCAAGGCTTCATCAATTTTAGCAGACCAATGTTTTTATCATTATCAGTATAAAATAATGGTTAATAACATGATCAACGCCACCTCACTATTCTGAATGATGCTAGTTCTAAATGTAGAAATCCGATAGACAGGTTGATTGTTCATCGGGAACGTTTTTCTAAAGTAAACATTATTTAACCCCATTGATAATTTCACTCATTTGAATAACGTTTTTTGTTTTAGATTAGCAATAAAATCAAAGTAACAGACCACCAGGTCCTTTCGAATCTTTGTGTTGCTAGCAGCAGTCAACGTCGCAGCAATGATGAAGAATGCGAATCATATTTCATTTCCAGCTGTTTTCATTTGCTTCCTTTTATCACATCACTTAGAAATGAAATTAGAAAAAGAAAGTGTCACGTGTCATTTAACAGAATGTCAAGTATATATTCTTTTACCATTCAGGTAAAGGAAAACATAATATTCATACCGCGCAAAGGAGAACAAAGGACTTCATTCTCATGACATTTTTAATTTAACCGTTTTCTTTGATGATTGATACATTTCCCGTTTTCTAATAGTTAAAATCGCTTTTCCAGATGGCGTTACTGTTAGCATCACAAGTTCTTTTAATTGCGCTTCTTTTTATCTTGTTTCTTTGTATGGTCAGCACTGCTGCCTCGGTAGTCTTCAATGTGTTGTGTCCCAAGACGGATGTCTTCCTACGCTCTGTATTTCAAGTCTCTGATGTCTTAGTGTCTACTTGTCTTTTCGGTAAGTCTTTACTCTAATAATGTTTTTGTGCATTTATCCTTGAAAAGTAGGTTTCTTGAGCTTTTATTCCGCGTATAGATACGGAGGAAGGATCGCGCTTCTAGTTTTGTTTAGAATGCCATGATCAGCTCTTTTTTCAGCTTTTCTATCAAATTCTTTTGGGTTATTCGCATATTTTATTTTTCTGCTTCTGGTAGCCTTGTAAGTTCTTTGTCTTCTAAATGTAGATCATTTTTTTTAAGTTTAATGCAATATGCTAGACGAAAGTTACCTCTCTAGCGGTGGTAGGCATAAGTACATGCGCAGTGACATTGCGCAAGTCATAGCTAACAAGCTAACAATCAATTACCTCATCATGACAGTCCGGCACGCCAACACTGCTCTCTAGCGGAGGTAGCCATAACTAACATGCGCATTGACATTGCGCAAGTCAAAGGTAACAAGCGAACAATCAATTACCTCGTCAAGGCTTCATCAATTTTAGCAGACCAATGTTTTTATCATTATCAGTATAAAATAATGGTTAATAACATGATCAACGCCACCTCACTATTCTGAATGATGCTAGTTCTAAATGTAGAAATCCGATAGACAGGTTGATTGTTCATCGGGAACGTTTTTCTAAAGTAAACATTATTTAACCCCATTGATAATTTCACTCATTTGAATAACGTTTTTTGTTTTAGATTAGCAATAAAATCAAAGTAACAGACCACCAGGTCCTTTCGAATCTTTGTGTTGCTAGCAGCAGTCAACGTCGCAGCAATGATGAAGAATGCGAATCATATTTCATTTCCAGCTGTTTTCATTTGCTTCCTTTTATCACATCACTTAGAAATGAAATTAGAAAAAGAAAGTGTCACGTGTCATTTAACAGAATGTCAAGTATATATTCTTTTACCATTCAGGTAAAGGAAAACATAATATTCATACCGCGCAAAGGAGAACAAAGGACTTCATTCTCATGACATTTTTAATTTAACCGTTTTCTTTGATGATTGATACATTTCCCGTTTTCTAATAGTTAAAATCGCTTTTCCAGATGGCGTTACTGTTAGCATCACAAGTTCTTTTAATTGCGCTTCTTTTTATCTTGTTTCTTTGTATGGTCAGCACTGCTGCCTCGGTAGTCTTCAATGTGTTGTGTCCCAAGACGGATGTCTTCCTACGCTCTGTATTTCAAGTCTCTGATGTCTTAGTGTCTACTTGTCTTTTCGGTAAGTCTTTACTCTAATAATGTTTTTGTGCATTTATCCTTGAAAAGTAGGTTTCTTGAGCTTTTATTCCGCGTATAGATACGGAGGAAGGATCGCGCTTCTAGTTTTGTTTAGAATGCCATGATCAGCTCTTTTTTCAGCTTTTCTATCAAATTCTTTTGGGTTATTCGCATATTTTATTTTTCTGCTTCTGGTAGCCTTGTAAGTTCTTTGTCTTCTAAATGTAGATCATTTTTTTTAAGTTTAATGCAATATGCTAGACGAAAGTTACCTCTCTAGCGGTGGTAGGCATAAGTACATGCGCAGTGACATTGCGCAAGTCATAGCTAACAAGCTAACAATCAATTACCTCATCATGACAGTCCGGCACGCCAACACTGCTCTCTAGCGGAGGTAGCCATAACTAACATGCGCATTGACATTGCGCAAGTCAAAGGTAACAAGCGAACAATCAATTACCTCGTCAAGGCTTCATCAATTTTAGCAGACCAATGTTTTTATCATTATCAGTATAAAATAATGGTTAATAACATGATCAACGCCACCTCACTATTCTGAATGATGCTAGTTCTAAATGTAGAAATCCGATAGACAGGTTGATTGTTCATCGGGAACGTTTTTCTAAAGTAAACATTATTTAACCCCATTGATAATTTCACTCATTTGAATAACGTTTTTTGTTTTAGATTAGCAATAAAATCAAAGTAACAGACCACCAGGTCCTTTCGAATCTTTGTGTTGCTAGCAGCAGTCAACGTCGCAGCAATGATGAAGAATGCGAATCATATTTCATTTCCAGCTGTTTTCATTTGCTTCCTTTTATCACATCACTTAGAAATGAAATTAGAAAAAGAAAGTGTCACGTGTCATTTAACAGAATGTCAAGTATATATTCTTTTACCATTCAGGTAAAGGAAAACATAATATTCATACCGCGCAAAGGAGAACAAAGGACTTCATTCTCATGACATTTTTAATTTAACCGTTTTCTTTGATGATTGATACATTTCCCGTTTTCTAATAGTTAAAATCGCTTTTCCAGATGGCGTTACTGTTAGCATCACAAGTTCTTTTAATTGCGCTTCTTTTTATCTTGTTTCTTTGTATGGTCAGCACTGCTGCCTCGGTAGTCTTCAATGTGTTGTGTCCCAAGACGGATGTCTTCCTACGCTCTGTATTTCAAGTCTCTGATGTCTTAGTGTCTACTTGTCTTTTCGGTAAGTCTTTACTCTAATAATGTTTTTGTGCATTTATCCTTGAAAAGTAGGTTTCTTGAGCTTTTATTCCGCGTATAGATACGGAGGAAGGATCGCGCTTCTAGTTTTGTTTAGAATGCCATGATCAGCTCTTTTTTCAGCTTTTCTATCAAATTCTTTTGGGTTATTCGCATATTTTATTTTTCTGCTTCTGGTAGCCTTGTAAGTTCTTTGTCTTCTAAATGTAGATCATTTTTTTTAAGTTTAATGCAATATGCTAGACGAAAGTTACCTCTCTAGCGGTGGTAGGCATAAGTACATGCGCAGTGACATTGCGCAAGTCATAGCTAACAAGCTAACAATCAATTACCTCATCATGACAGTCCGGCACGCCAACACTGCTCTCTAGCGGAGGTAGCCATAACTAACATGCGCATTGACATTGCGCAAGTCAAAGGTAACAAGCGAACAATCAATTACCTCGTCAAGGCTTCATCAATTTTAGCAGACCAATGTTTTTATCATTATCAGTATAAAATAATGGTTAATAACATGATCAACGCCACCTCACTATTCTGAATGATGCTAGTTCTAAATGTAGAAATCCGATAGACAGGTTGATTGTTCATCGGGAACGTTTTTCTAAAGTAAACATTATTTAACCCCATTGATAATTTCACTCATTTGAATAACGTTTTTTGTTTTAGATTAGCAATAAAATCAAAGTAACAGACCACCAGGTCCTTTCGAATCTTTGTGTTGCTAGCAGCAGTCAACGTCGCAGCAATGATGAAGAATGCGAATCATATTTCATTTCCAGCTGTTTTCATTTGCTTCCTTTTATCACATCACTTAGAAATGAAATTAGAAAAAGAAAGTGTCACGTGTCATTTAACAGAATGTCAAGTATATATTCTTTTACCATTCAGGTAAAGGAAAACATAATATTCATACCGCGCAAAGGAGAACAAAGGACTTCATTCTCATGACATTTTTAATTTAACCGTTTTCTTTGATGATTGATACATTTCCCGTTTTCTAATAGTTAAAATCGCTTTTCCAGATGGCGTTACTGTTAGCATCACAAGTTCTTTTAATTGCGCTTCTTTTTATCTTGTTTCTTTGTATGGTCAGCACTGCTGCCTCGGTAGTCTTCAATGTGTTGTGTCCCAAGACGGATGTCTTCCTACGCTCTGTATTTCAAGTCTCTGATGTCTTAGTGTCTACTTGTCTTTTCGGTAAGTCTTTACTCTAATAATGTTTTTGTGCATTTATCCTTGAAAAGTAGGTTTCTTGAGCTTTTATTCCGCGTATAGATACGGAGGAAGGATCGCGCTTCTAGTTTTGTTTAGAATGCCATGATCAGCTCTTTTTTCAGCTTTTCTATCAAATTCTTTTGGGTTATTCGCATATTTTATTTTTCTGCTTCTGGTAGCCTTGTAAGTTCTTTGTCTTCTAAATGTAGATCATTTTTTTTAAGTTTAATGCAATATGCTAGACGAAAGTTACCTCTCTAGCGGTGGTAGGCATAAGTACATGCGCAGTGACATTGCGCAAGTCATAGCTAACAAGCTAACAATCAATTACCTCATCATGACAGTCCGGCACGCCAACACTGCTCTCTAGCGGAGGTAGCCATAACTAACATGCGCATTGACATTGCGCAAGTCAAAGGTAACAAGCGAACAATCAATTACCTCGTCAAGGCTTCATCAATTTTAGCAGACCAATGTTTTTATCATTATCAGTATAAAATAATGGTTAATAACATGATCAACGCCACCTCACTATTCTGAATGATGCTAGTTCTAAATGTAGAAATCCGATAGACAGGTTGATTGTTCATCGGGAACGTTTTTCTAAAGTAAACATTATTTAACCCCATTGATAATTTCACTCATTTGAATAACGTTTTTTGTTTTAGATTAGCAATAAAATCAAAGTAACAGACCACCAGGTCCTTTCGAATCTTTGTGTTGCTAGCAGCAGTCAACGTCGCAGCAATGATGAAGAATGCGAATCATATTTCATTTCCAGCTGTTTTCATTTGCTTCCTTTTATCACATCACTTAGAAATGAAATTAGAAAAAGAAAGTGTCACGTGTCATTTAACAGAATGTCAAGTATATATTCTTTTACCATTCAGGTAAAGGAAAACATAATATTCATACCGCGCAAAGGAGAACAAAGGACTTCATTCTCATGACATTTTTAATTTAACCGTTTTCTTTGATGATTGATACATTTCCCGTTTTCTAATAGTTAAAATCGCTTTTCCAGATGGCGTTACTGTTAGCATCACAAGTTCTTTTAATTGCGCTTCTTTTTATCTTGTTTCTTTGTATGGTCAGCACTGCTGCCTCGGTAGTCTTCAATGTGTTGTGTCCCAAGACGGATGTCTTCCTACGCTCTGTATTTCAAGTCTCTGATGTCTTAGTGTCTACTTGTCTTTTCGGTAAGTCTTTACTCTAATAATGTTTTTGTGCATTTATCCTTGAAAAGTAGGTTTCTTGAGCTTTTATTCCGCGTATAGATACGGAGGAAGGATCGCGCTTCTAGTTTTGTTTAGAATGCCATGATCAGCTCTTTTTTCAGCTTTTCTATCAAATTCTTTTGGGTTATTCGCATATTTTATTTTTCTGCTTCTGGTAGCCTTGTAAGTTCTTTGTCTTCTAAATGTAGATCATTTTTTTTAAGTTTAATGCAATATGCTAGACGAAAGTTACCTCTCTAGCGGTGGTAGGCATAAGTACATGCGCAGTGACATTGCGCAAGTCATAGCTAACAAGCTAACAATCAATTACCTCATCATGACAGTCCGGCACGCCAACACTGCTCTCTAGCGGAGGTAGCCATAACTAACATGCGCATTGACATTGCGCAAGTCAAAGGTAACAAGCGAACAATCAATTACCTCGTCAAGGCTTCATCAATTTTAGCAGACCAATGTTTTTATCATTATCAGTATAAAATAATGGTTAATAACATGATCAACGCCACCTCACTATTCTGAATGATGCTAGTTCTAAATGTAGAAATCCGATAGACAGGTTGATTGTTCATCGGGAACGTTTTTCTAAAGTAAACATTATTTAACCCCATTGATAATTTCACTCATTTGAATAACGTTTTTTGTTTTAGATTAGCAATAAAATCAAAGTAACAGACCACCAGGTCCTTTCGAATCTTTGTGTTGCTAGCAGCAGTCAACGTCGCAGCAATGATGAAGAATGCGAATCATATTTCATTTCCAGCTGTTTTCATTTGCTTCCTTTTATCACATCACTTAGAAATGAAATTAGAAAAAGAAAGTGTCACGTGTCATTTAACAGAATGTCAAGTATATATTCTTTTACCATTCAGGTAAAGGAAAACATAATATTCATACCGCGCAAAGGAGAACAAAGGACTTCATTCTCATGACATTTTTAATTTAACCGTTTTCTTTGATGATTGATACATTTCCCGTTTTCTAATAGTTAAAATCGCTTTTCCAGATGGCGTTACTGTTAGCATCACAAGTTCTTTTAATTGCGCTTCTTTTTATCTTGTTTCTTTGTATGGTCAGCACTGCTGCCTCGGTAGTCTTCAATGTGTTGTGTCCCAAGACGGATGTCTTCCTACGCTCTGTATTTCAAGTCTCTGATGTCTTAGTGTCTACTTGTCTTTTCGGTAAGTCTTTACTCTAATAATGTTTTTGTGCATTTATCCTTGAAAAGTAGGTTTCTTGAGCTTTTATTCCGCGTATAGATACGGAGGAAGGATCGCGCTTCTAGTTTTGTTTAGAATGCCATGATCAGCTCTTTTTTCAGCTTTTCTATCAAATTCTTTTGGGTTATTCGCATATTTTATTTTTCTGCTTCTGGTAGCCTTGTAAGTTCTTTGTCTTCTAAATGTAGATCATTTTTTTTAAGTTTAATGCAATATGCTAGACGAAAGTTACCTCTCTAGCGGTGGTAGGCATAAGTACATGCGCAGTGACATTGCGCAAGTCATAGCTAACAAGCTAACAATCAATTACCTCATCATGACAGTCCGGCACGCCAACACTGCTCTCTAGCGGAGGTAGCCATAACTAACATGCGCATTGACATTGCGCAAGTCAAAGGTAACAAGCGAACAATCAATTACCTCGTCAAGGCTTCATCAATTTTAGCAGACCAATGTTTTTATCATTATCAGTATAAAATAATGGTTAATAACATGATCAACGCCACCTCACTATTCTGAATGATGCTAGTTCTAAATGTAGAAATCCGATAGACAGGTTGATTGTTCATCGGGAACGTTTTTCTAAAGTAAACATTATTTAACCCCATTGATAATTTCACTCATTTGAATAACGTTTTTTGTTTTAGATTAGCAATAAAATCAAAGTAACAGACCACCAGGTCCTTTCGAATCTTTGTGTTGCTAGCAGCAGTCAACGTCGCAGCAATGATGAAGAATGCGAATCATATTTCATTTCCAGCTGTTTTCATTTGCTTCCTTTTATCACATCACTTAGAAATGAAATTAGAAAAAGAAAGTGTCACGTGTCATTTAACAGAATGTCAAGTATATATTCTTTTACCATTCAGGTAAAGGAAAACATAATATTCATACCGCGCAAAGGAGAACAAAGGACTTCATTCTCATGACATTTTTAATTTAACCGTTTTCTTTGATGATTGATACATTTCCCGTTTTCTAATAGTTAAAATCGCTTTTCCAGATGGCGTTACTGTTAGCATCACAAGTTCTTTTAATTGCGCTTCTTTTTATCTTGTTTCTTTGTATGGTCAGCACTGCTGCCTCGGTAGTCTTCAATGTGTTGTGTCCCAAGACGGATGTCTTCCTACGCTCTGTATTTCAAGTCTCTGATGTCTTAGTGTCTACTTGTCTTTTCGGTAAGTCTTTACTCTAATAATGTTTTTGTGCATTTATCCTTGAAAAGTAGGTTTCTTGAGCTTTTATTCCGCGTATAGATACGGAGGAAGGATCGCGCTTCTAGTTTTGTTTAGAATGCCATGATCAGCTCTTTTTTCAGCTTTTCTATCAAATTCTTTTGGGTTATTCGCATATTTTATTTTTCTGCTTCTGGTAGCCTTGTAAGTTCTTTGTCTTCTAAATGTAGATCATTTTTTTTAAGTTTAATGCAATATGCTAGACGAAAGTTACCTCTCTAGCGGTGGTAGGCATAAGTACATGCGCAGTGACATTGCGCAAGTCATAGCTAACAAGCTAACAATCAATTACCTCATCATGACAGTCCGGCACGCCAACACTGCTCTCTAGCGGAGGTAGCCATAACTAACATGCGCATTGACATTGCGCAAGTCAAAGGTAACAAGCGAACAATCAATTACCTCGTCAAGGCTTCATCAATTTTAGCAGACCAATGTTTTTATCATTATCAGTATAAAATAATGGTTAATAACATGATCAACGCCACCTCACTATTCTGAATGATGCTAGTTCTAAATGTAGAAATCCGATAGACAGGT
This sequence comes from Panulirus ornatus, assembly GCF_036320965.1. NCBI lineage: Eukaryota > Metazoa > Arthropoda > Malacostraca > Decapoda > Palinuridae > Panulirus > Panulirus ornatus. The sequence continues at coordinate 35,923,341 of NC_092225.1, forward strand.
TGATTGTTCATCGGGAACGTTTTTCTAAAGTAAACATTATTTAACCCCATTGATAATTTCACTCATTTGAATAACGTTTTTTGTTTTAGATTAGCAATAAAATCAAAGTAACAGACCACCAGGTCCTTTCGAATCTTTGTGTTGCTAGCAGCAGTCAACGTCGCAGCAATGATGAAGAATGCGAATCATATTTCATTTCCAGCTGTTTTCATTTGCTTCCTTTTATCACATCACTTAGAAATGAAATTAGAAAAAGAAAGTGTCACGTGTCATTTAACAGAATGTCAAGTATATATTCTTTTACCATTCAGGTAAAGGAAAACATAATATTCATACCGCGCAAAGGAGAACAAAGGACTTCATTCTCATGACATTTTTAATTTAACCGTTTTCTTTGATGATTGATACATTTCCCGTTTTCTAATAGTTAAAATCGCTTTTCCAGATGGCGTTACTGTTAGCATCACAAGTTCTTTTAATTGCGCTTCTTTTTATCTTGTTTCTTTGTATGGTCAGCACTGCTGCCTCGGTAGTCTTCAATGTGTTGTGTCCCAAGACGGATGTCTTCCTACGCTCTGTATTTCAAGTCTCTGATGTCTTAGTGTCTACTTGTCTTTTCGGTAAGTCTTTACTCTAATAATGTTTTTGTGCATTTATCCTTGAAAAGTAGGTTTCTTGAGCTTTTATTCCGCGTATAGATACGGAGGAAGGATCGCGCTTCTAGTTTTGTTTAGAATGCCATGATCAGCTCTTTTTTCAGCTTTTCTATCAAATTCTTTTGGGTTATTCGCATATTTTATTTTTCTGCTTCTGGTAGCCTTGTAAGTTCTTTGTCTTCTAAATGTAGATCATTTTTTTTAAGTTTAATGCAATATGCTAGACGAAAGTTACCTCTCTAGCGGTGGTAGGCATAAGTACATGCGCAGTGACATTGCGCAAGTCATAGCTAACAAGCTAACAATCAATTACCTCATCATGACAGTCCGGCACGCCAACACTGCTCTCTAGCGGAGGTAGCCATAACTAACATGCGCATTGACATTGCGCAAGTCAAAGGTAACAAGCGAACAATCAATTACCTCGTCAAGGCTTCATCAATTTTAGCAGACCAATGTTTTTATCATTATCAGTATAAAATAATGGTTAATAACATGATCAACGCCACCTCACTATTCTGAATGATGCTAGTTCTAAATGTAGAAATCCGATAGACAGGTTGATTGTTCATCGGGAACGTTTTTCTAAAGTAAACATTATTTAACCCCATTGATAATTTCACTCATTTGAATAACGTTTTTTGTTTTAGATTAGCAATAAAATCAAAGTAACAGACCACCAGGTCCTTTCGAATCTTTGTGTTGCTAGCAGCAGTCAACGTCGCAGCAATGATGAAGAATGCGAATCATATTTCATTTCCAGCTGTTTTCATTTGCTTCCTTTTATCACATCACTTAGAAATGAAATTAGAAAAAGAAAGTGTCACGTGTCATTTAACAGAATGTCAAGTATATATTCTTTTACCATTCAGGTAAAGGAAAACATAATATTCATACCGCGCAAAGGAGAACAAAGGACTTCATTCTCATGACATTTTTAATTTAACCGTTTTCTTTGATGATTGATACATTTCCCGTTTTCTAATAGTTAAAATCGCTTTTCCAGATGGCGTTACTGTTAGCATCACAAGTTCTTTTAATTGCGCTTCTTTTTATCTTGTTTCTTTGTATGGTCAGCACTGCTGCCTCGGTAGTCTTCAATGTGTTGTGTCCCAAGACGGATGTCTTCCTACGCTCTGTATTTCAAGTCTCTGATGTCTTAGTGTCTACTTGTCTTTTCGGTAAGTCTTTACTCTAATAATGTTTTTGTGCATTTATCCTTGAAAAGTAGGTTTCTTGAGCTTTTATTCCGCGTATAGATACGGAGGAAGGATCGCGCTTCTAGTTTTGTTTAGAATGCCATGATCAGCTCTTTTTTCAGCTTTTCTATCAAATTCTTTTGGGTTATTCGCATATTTTATTTTTCTGCTTCTGGTAGCCTTGTAAGTTCTTTGTCTTCTAAATGTAGATCATTTTTTTTAAGTTTAATGCAATATGCTAGACGAAAGTTACCTCTCTAGCGGTGGTAGGCATAAGTACATGCGCAGTGACATTGCGCAAGTCATAGCTAACAAGCTAACAATCAATTACCTCATCATGACAGTCCGGCACGCCAACACTGCTCTCTAGCGGAGGTAGCCATAACTAACATGCGCATTGACATTGCGCAAGTCAAAGGTAACAAGCGAACAATCAATTACCTCGTCAAGGCTTCATCAATTTTAGCAGACCAATGTTTTTATCATTATCAGTATAAAATAATGGTTAATAACATGATCAACGCCACCTCACTATTCTGAATGATGCTAGTTCTAAATGTAGAAATCCGATAGACAGGTTGATTGTTCATCGGGAACGTTTTTCTAAAGTAAACATTATTTAACCCCATTGATAATTTCACTCATTTGAATAACGTTTTTTGTTTTAGATTAGCAATAAAATCAAAGTAACAGACCACCAGGTCCTTTCGAATCTTTGTGTTGCTAGCAGCAGTCAACGTCGCAGCAATGATGAAGAATGCGAATCATATTTCATTTCCAGCTGTTTTCATTTGCTTCCTTTTATCACATCACTTAGAAATGAAATTAGAAAAAGAAAGTGTCACGTGTCATTTAACAGAATGTCAAGTATATATTCTTTTACCATTCAGGTAAAGGAAAACATAATATTCATACCGCGCAAAGGAGAACAAAGGACTTCATTCTCATGACATTTTTAATTTAACCGTTTTCTTTGATGATTGATACATTTCCCGTTTTCTAATAGTTAAAATCGCTTTTCCAGATGGCGTTACTGTTAGCATCACAAGTTCTTTTAATTGCGCTTCTTTTTATCTTGTTTCTTTGTATGGTCAGCACTGCTGCCTCGGTAGTCTTCAATGTGTTGTGTCCCAAGACGGATGTCTTCCTACGCTCTGTATTTCAAGTCTCTGATGTCTTAGTGTCTACTTGTCTTTTCGGTAAGTCTTTACTCTAATAATGTTTTTGTGCATTTATCCTTGAAAAGTAGGTTTCTTGAGCTTTTATTCCGCGTATAGATACGGAGGAAGGATCGCGCTTCTAGTTTTGTTTAGAATGCCATGATCAGCTCTTTTTTCAGCTTTTCTATCAAATTCTTTTGGGTTATTCGCATATTTTATTTTTCTGCTTCTGGTAGCCTTGTAAGTTCTTTGTCTTCTAAATGTAGATCATTTTTTTTAAGTTTAATGCAATATGCTAGACGAAAGTTACCTCTCTAGCGGTGGTAGGCATAAGTACATGCGCAGTGACATTGCGCAAGTCATAGCTAACAAGCTAACAATCAATTACCTCATCATGACAGTCCGGCACGCCAACACTGCTCTCTAGCGGAGGTAGCCATAACTAACATGCGCATTGACATTGCGCAAGTCAAAGGTAACAAGCGAACAATCAATTACCTCGTCAAGGCTTCATCAATTTTAGCAGACCAATGTTTTTATCATTATCAGTATAAAATAATGGTTAATAACATGATCAACGCCACCTCACTATTCTGAATGATGCTAGTTCTAAATGTAGAAATCCGATAGACAGGTTGATTGTTCATCGGGAACGTTTTTCTAAAGTAAACATTATTTAACCCCATTGATAATTTCACTCATTTGAATAACGTTTTTTGTTTTAGATTAGCAATAAAATCAAAGTAACAGACCACCAGGTCCTTTCGAATCTTTGTGTTGCTAGCAGCAGTCAACGTCGCAGCAATGATGAAGAATGCGAATCATATTTCATTTCCAGCTGTTTTCATTTGCTTCCTTTTATCACATCACTTAGAAATGAAATTAGAAAAAGAAAGTGTCACGTGTCATTTAACAGAATGTCAAGTATATATTCTTTTACCATTCAGGTAAAGGAAAACATAATATTCATACCGCGCAAAGGAGAACAAAGGACTTCATTCTCATGACATTTTTAATTTAACCGTTTTCTTTGATGATTGATACATTTCCCGTTTTCTAATAGTTAAAATCGCTTTTCCAGATGGCGTTACTGTTAGCATCACAAGTTCTTTTAATTGCGCTTCTTTTTATCTTGTTTCTTTGTATGGTCAGCACTGCTGCCTCGGTAGTCTTCAATGTGTTGTGTCCCAAGACGGATGTCTTCCTACGCTCTGTATTTCAAGTCTCTGATGTCTTAGTGTCTACTTGTCTTTTCGGTAAGTCTTTACTCTAATAATGTTTTTGTGCATTTATCCTTGAAAAGTAGGTTTCTTGAGCTTTTATTCCGCGTATAGATACGGAGGAAGGATCGCGCTTCTAGTTTTGTTTAGAATGCCATGATCAGCTCTTTTTTCAGCTTTTCTATCAAATTCTTTTGGGTTATTCGCATATTTTATTTTTCTGCTTCTGGTAGCCTTGTAAGTTCTTTGTCTTCTAAATGTAGATCATTTTTTTTAAGTTTAATGCAATATGCTAGACGAAAGTTACCTCTCTAGCGGTGGTAGGCATAAGTACATGCGCAGTGACATTGCGCAAGTCATAGCTAACAAGCTAACAATCAATTACCTCATCATGACAGTCCGGCACGCCAACACTGCTCTCTAGCGGAGGTAGCCATAACTAACATGCGCATTGACATTGCGCAAGTCAAAGGTAACAAGCGAACAATCAATTACCTCGTCAAGGCTTCATCAATTTTAGCAGACCAATGTTTTTATCATTATCAGTATAAAATAATGGTTAATAACATGATCAACGCCACCTCACTATTCTGAATGATGCTAGTTCTAAATGTAGAAATCCGATAGACAGGTTGATTGTTCATCGGGAACGTTTTTCTAAAGTAAACATTATTTAACCCCATTGATAATTTCACTCATTTGAATAACGTTTTTTGTTTTAGATTAGCAATAAAATCAAAGTAACAGACCACCAGGTCCTTTCGAATCTTTGTGTTGCTAGCAGCAGTCAACGTCGCAGCAATGATGAAGAATGCGAATCATATTTCATTTCCAGCTGTTTTCATTTGCTTCCTTTTATCACATCACTTAGAAATGAAATTAGAAAAAGAAAGTGTCACGTGTCATTTAACAGAATGTCAAGTATATATTCTTTTACCATTCAGGTAAAGGAAAACATAATATTCATACCGCGCAAAGGAGAACAAAGGACTTCATTCTCATGACATTTTTAATTTAACCGTTTTCTTTGATGATTGATACATTTCCCGTTTTCTAATAGTTAAAATCGCTTTTCCAGATGGCGTTACTGTTAGCATCACAAGTTCTTTTAATTGCGCTTCTTTTTATCTTGTTTCTTTGTATGGTCAGCACTGCTGCCTCGGTAGTCTTCAATGTGTTGTGTCCCAAGACGGATGTCTTCCTACGCTCTGTATTTCAAGTCTCTGATGTCTTAGTGTCTACTTGTCTTTTCGGTAAGTCTTTACTCTAATAATGTTTTTGTGCATTTATCCTTGAAAAGTAGGTTTCTTGAGCTTTTATTCCGCGTATAGATACGGAGGAAGGATCGCGCTTCTAGTTTTGTTTAGAATGCCATGATCAGCTCTTTTTTCAGCTTTTCTATCAAATTCTTTTGGGTTATTCGCATATTTTATTTTTCTGCTTCTGGTAGCCTTGTAAGTTCTTTGTCTTCTAAATGTAGATCATTTTTTTTAAGTTTAATGCAATATGCTAGACGAAAGTTACCTCTCTAGCGGTGGTAGGCATAAGTACATGCGCAGTGACATTGCGCAAGTCATAGCTAACAAGCTAACAATCAATTACCTCATCATGACAGTCCGGCACGCCAACACTGCTCTCTAGCGGAGGTAGCCATAACTAACATGCGCATTGACATTGCGCAAGTCAAAGGTAACAAGCGAACAATCAATTACCTCGTCAAGGCTTCATCAATTTTAGCAGACCAATGTTTTTATCATTATCAGTATAAAATAATGGTTAATAACATGATCAACGCCACCTCACTATTCTGAATGATGCTAGTTCTAAATGTAGAAATCCGATAGACAGGTTGATTGTTCATCGGGAACGTTTTTCTAAAGTAAACATTATTTAACCCCATTGATAATTTCACTCATTTGAATAACGTTTTTTGTTTTAGATTAGCAATAAAATCAAAGTAACAGACCACCAGGTCCTTTCGAATCTTTGTGTTGCTAGCAGCAGTCAACGTCGCAGCAATGATGAAGAATGCGAATCATATTTCATTTCCAGCTGTTTTCATTTGCTTCCTTTTATCACATCACTTAGAAATGAAATTAGAAAAAGAAAGTGTCACGTGTCATTTAACAGAATGTCAAGTATATATTCTTTTACCATTCAGGTAAAGGAAAACATAATATTCATACCGCGCAAAGGAGAACAAAGGACTTCATTCTCATGACATTTTTAATTTAACCGTTTTCTTTGATGATTGATACATTTCCCGTTTTCTAATAGTTAAAATCGCTTTTCCAGATGGCGTTACTGTTAGCATCACAAGTTCTTTTAATTGCGCTTCTTTTTATCTTGTTTCTTTGTATGGTCAGCACTGCTGCCTCGGTAGTCTTCAATGTGTTGTGTCCCAAGACGGATGTCTTCCTACGCTCTGTATTTCAAGTCTCTGATGTCTTAGTGTCTACTTGTCTTTTCGGTAAGTCTTTACTCTAATAATGTTTTTGTGCATTTATCCTTGAAAAGTAGGTTTCTTGAGCTTTTATTCCGCGTATAGATACGGAGGAAGGATCGCGCTTCTAGTTTTGTTTAGAATGCCATGATCAGCTCTTTTTTCAGCTTTTCTATCAAATTCTTTTGGGTTATTCGCATATTTTATTTTTCTGCTTCTGGTAGCCTTGTAAGTTCTTTGTCTTCTAAATGTAGATCATTTTTTTTAAGTTTAATGCAATATGCTAGACGAAAGTTACCTCTCTAGCGGTGGTAGGCATAAGTACATGCGCAGTGACATTGCGCAAGTCATAGCTAACAAGCTAACAATCAATTACCTCATCATGACAGTCCGGCACGCCAACACTGCTCTCTAGCGGAGGTAGCCATAACTAACATGCGCATTGACATTGCGCAAGTCAAAGGTAACAAGCGAACAATCAATTACCTCGTCAAGGCTTCATCAATTTTAGCAGACCAATGTTTTTATCATTATCAGTATAAAATAATGGTTAATAACATGATCAACGCCACCTCACTATTCTGAATGATGCTAGTACTAAATGTAGAAATCCGATAGACAGGTTGATTGTTCATCGGGAACGTGTTTCTAAAGTAAACATTATTTAACCCCATTGATAATTTCACTCATTTGAATAACGTTTTTTGTTTTAGATTAGCAATAAAATCAAAGTAACAGACCACCAGGTCCTTTCGAATCTTTGTGTTGCTAGCAGCAGTCAACGTCGCAGCAATGATGAAGAATGCGAATCATATTTCATTTCCAGCTGTTTTCATTTGCTTCCTTTTATCACATCACTTAGAAATGAAATTAGAAAAAGAAAGTGTCACGTGTCATTTAACAGAATGTCAAGTATATATTCTTTTACCATTCAGGTAAAGGAAAACATAATATTCATACCGCGCAAAGTAGAACAAAGGACTTCATTCTCATGACATTTTTAATTTAACCGTTTTCTTTGATGATTGATACTTTTCCCGTTTTCTAATAGTTAAAATCGCTTTTCCAGATGGCGTTACTGTTAGCATCACAAATTCTTTTAATTGCGCTTCTTTGTATCTTGTTTCTTTGTATGGTCAGCACTGCTGCCTCGGTAGTCTTCAATGTGTTGTGTCCCAAGTCTCTGATGTCTTAGTGTCTACTTGTCTTTTCGGCAAGTCTTTACTCTAATAATGTTTTTGTGCATTTATCCTTGAAAAGTGGGTTTCTTGAGCTTTTATTCCGCGTATACATTCGTAGGAGGGATCGCGCTTCTAGTTTTGTTTAGAATGCCATGATCAGCTCGTTTTTCAACTTTTCTATCAAATTCTTTTGGGCTATTCACATATTTTATTTTTCTGCTTCTGGTAGCCTTTTAATTTCTTTGTCTTCTAAATGTAGATCATTTTTTATAAGTTTAATGGAATATGATAGACGAAAGTTACCTCTCTAGCGGTGATAGGCAGTGACATTGCGCAAGTCATAGCTAACAAGCTAACAATCAATTACCTCATCATGACAGTCCGGCACGCCAACACTGCTCTCTAGCGGAGGTAGCCATAACTAACATGCGCATTGACATTGCGGAAGTCAAAGGTAACAAGCGAACAATCAATTACCTCATCAAGGCTTCATTAATTTTAGCAGACCGATGTTTTTATCATTATCAGTAATAAATAATGGTTAATAACATGATGAACGCCACCTCACTATTGACATTGCGGAAGTCAAAGGTAACAAGCGAACAATCAATTACCTCATCAAGGCTTCATCAATTTTAGCAGACCGATGTTTTTATCATTATCAGTAATAGATAATGGTTAATAGAATGATGAACGACACCTCACTATTCTGAATGATGCTTGTACTAAATGTAGAAATCCGATAGACAGGTTATGATTGTTCATCGGAAACGTGTTCCTAAAGTAAACATTATTTAACCACATTGATAATTTCACTAAGTAACAGACCACCATGTACTTTCGAATCTTTGTGTTGCTAGCAGCAGTCAACGTCGCAGCAATGATGACGAATGCGAATCGTATTTCATTTCCAGCTGTTTTCATTTGCTTCCTTTTATTACATCACTTAGAAATGAAATTAGAAAATGAAAGTGTAACGTGTCATTTAGCAGAATGTCAAGTATATATTGTTTTTGAATGATAAAGGAAAACATAATGTTCATACCGCGCAAAGTAGAACAAAGGACTTCATTCTCATGACATTTTTAATTTCCCATTTTCTTTGATGATTGATACATTTCCCGTTTTCTAATAGCTAAAATCGCTTTTCGAGATGGCGTTACAAGTTCTTTTAATTGCGCTTCTTTGTATCTTGTTTCTTTGTATGGTCAGCACTGCTGCCTCGGTAGTCTTCAATGTGTTGTGTCCCAAGACGGATGTCTTCCTACGCTCTGTATTTCAAGTCTCTGATGTCTTAGTGTCGGTAAGTGCATTTATCCTTGAAAAGTAGGTTTCTTGAGCTTTTATTCCGCTTATAGATACGGAGGAAGGATCGCACTTCTAGCTTTGTTTAGAATGCCATAATCATCTCTTTTTTCAGCTTTTCTATCATTCTTTTGGGTTATTCGCATATTTTATTTTTCTGCTTCTGGTAGCCTTGTAAGTTCTTTTTCTTCTAAATGTAGATCATTTTTTTTAAGTTTAATGTAATATGCTAGACGAAAGTTACCTCTCTAGCGGTGGTAGGCATAAGTACATGCGCAGAGACATTTGCGCAAGTCATAGCTAACAAGCTAACAATCAATTACCTCATCATGACAGTCCGGCACGCCAACACTGCTCTCTAGCGGAGGTAGCCATAACTAACATGCGCATTGACATTGCGCAAGTCAAAGGTAATAAGCGAACAATCAATTACCTCATCAAGGCTTCATCAATTTTAGCAGACCAATGTTTTTATCATTATCAGTATAAAATAATGGTTAATAACATGATCAACGCCTCCTCACTATTCTGAATGATGCTAGTACTAAATATAGAAATCCGATAGTCAGGTTGATTGTTAATCGGGAACGTGTTTCTAAAGTAAACATTATTTAACCCCATTGATAATTTCACTCATTTGAATAACGTTTTTTGTTTTAGGTTAGCAATAAAATTTAACAGAATGTCAAGTATATATTGTTTTACCATTCAGATAAAGGAAAACATAATATTCATACCGCGCAAAGTAGAACAAAGGACTTCATTCTCATGACATTTTTAATTTAAACGTTTTCTTTGATGATTGATACATTTCCCGTTTTCTAATAGTTAAAATCGCTTTTCCAGATGGCGTTACTATTAGCATCACAAATTCTTTTAATTGCGCTTCTTTGTATCTTGTTTCTTTGTATGGTCAGCACTGCTGCCTCGGTAGTCTTCAATGTGTTGTGTCCCAAGACGGATGTCTTCTTACGCTCTGTATTTCAAGTCTCTGAAGTCTTAGTGTCTACTTGTCTTTTCGGTAAGTGCATTTATCCTTGAAAAGTAGGTTTCTTGATCTTTTATTCCGCGTATAGATACGGAGGAAGGATCGCGCTTGTAGTTTTGTTTAGAATGTCATGATCAGCTCTTTTCAACTTTTCTATCAAATTCTATTGGGTTATTCACATTTTATTTTTCTGCTTCTGGTAGCCTTGTAAGTTCTTTGTCTTCTAAATGTAGATCATTTTTTTTAAGTTTAATGCAATATGATAGACGAAAATTACCTCTCTAGCGGTGGTAGTCATAAGTACATGCGCAGAGACATTGCGCAAGTCATAGCTAACAAGCTAACAATCAATTACCTCATCATGACAGTCCGGCACGCCAACACTGCTCTCTAGCGGAGGTAGCTATAACTAACATGCGCATTGACATTGCGCAAGTCAAAGGTAACAAGCGAACAATCAATTACCTCATCAAGGCTTCATCAATTTTAGCAGACCAATGTTTTTATCATTATCAGTATAACATGATCAACGCCTCCTCACTATTCTAAATGATGCTAGTACTAAATGTAGAAATCCGATAGACAGGTTGATTGTTCATCGGGAACGTGTTTCTAAAGTAAACATTATTTAACCCCATTGATAATTTCACTCATTTGAATAACGTTTTTTTTTTTAGATTAGCAACAAAATGAAAGTAACAGACCACCAGGTCCTTTCGAATCTTTGTGTTGCTAGCAGCAGTCAACGTCGCAGCAATGATGAAGAATGCGAATCATTTGCTTCCTTTTATCACATCATTTAGAAATGAAATTAGAAAAAGAAAGTGTCACGTGTCATTTAACAGAATGTCAAGTATATATTTGTTTACCATTCAGGTAAAGGAAAACATAATATTCATACAGCGCAAAGTAGAACAAAGGACTTCATTCTCATGACATTTTTAATTTAACAGTTTTCTTTGATGATTGATACATTTCCCGTTTTCTAATAGTTAAAATTGCTTTTCCAGATGGCGTTACTGTTAGCATCACAAATTCTTTTAATTGCGCTTCTTTGTATCTTGTTTCTTTGTATGGTCAGCACTGCTACCTCGGTAGTCTTCAATGTGTTGTGTCCCAAGACGGATGTCTTCCTACGCTCTGTATTTCAAGTCTCTGATGTCTTAGTGTCTACTTGTCTTTTCGGTAAGTGCATTTATCCTTGAAAAGTAGGTTTCTTGAGCTTTTATTCCGCGTATAAATATGGAGGAAGGATCGCGCTTCTAGTTTTGTTTAGAATGTCATGATCAGCTCTTTTCAACTTTTCTATCAATTTCTTTTGGGTTATTCACATATTTTATTTTTCTGCTTCTGGTAGCCTTGTAAGTTCTTTGTCTTCTAAATGTAGATAATTTTTTTAAAGTTTAATGCAATATGATAGACGAAAATTACCTCTCTAGCGGTGGTAGTCATAAGTACATGCGCAGAGACATTGCGCAAGTCATAGCTAACAAGCTAACAATCATGACAGTCCGGCACGCCAACACTGCTCTCTAGCGGAGGTAGCTATAACTAACATGCGCATTGACATAGCGCAAGTCAAAGGTAACAAGCGAACAATCAATTACCTCATCAAGGCTTCATCAATTTTAGCAGACCAATGTTTTTATCATTATCAGTATATGATAATGGTTAATAACGTGATCGCCACCTCACTATTCTGAATGATGCTAGTACTAAATGTAGAAATCCGATAGACAGGTTGATTGTTCATCGGGAACGTGTTTCTAAAGTAAACATTATTTAACCCCACTTATTCACTCATTTGAATAACGTTTTTTGTTTTAGATTAGCAATAAAATCATAGTAAAAGACCACCAGGTCCTTTCGAATCTTTGTGTTGCTAGCAGCAGTCAACGTCGCAGCAATGATGAAGAATGCGAATCATATTTCATTTCCAGCTGTTTTCATTTGCTTCCTTTTATCACATCACTTAAAAATGAAATTAGAAAAAGAAAGTGTCACGTGTTATTTAACAGAATGTCAAGTATATATTGTTTTACCATTCAGGTAAAGGAAAACATAATATTCATACAGCGCAAAGTAGAACAAAGGACTTCATTCTCATGACATTTCTAATTTAACGGTTTTCTTTGATGATTGATACATTTCCCGTTTTCTAATAGTTAAAATCGCTTTTCCAGATGGCGTTACTGTTAGCATCACAAATTCTTTTAATTGCGCTTCTTTGTATCTTGTTTCTTTGTATGGTCAGCACTGCTGCCTCGGTAGTCTTCAATGTGTTGTGTCCCAAGACGGATGTCTTCCTACGCTCTGTATTTCAAGTCTCTGATGTCTTAGTGTCTTTTCGGTAAGTCTTTAATAATGTTTTTGTGCATTTATCCTTGAAAAGTAGGTTTCTTGAGCTTTTATTCCGCGTATAGATACGGAGGAAGGATCGCGCTTCTAGTTTTGTTGAGACTGCCATGATCAGCTCTTTTCAACTTTTCTATCAAATTCTTTTGGGTTATTCACATATTTTATTTTTCTGTTTCTGGTAGCCTTGTAAGTTCTTTGTCTTCTAAATGTAGATCATTTTTTTTAAGTTTAATGCAATATGATAGACGAAAGTTACCTCTCTAGCGGTGGTAGGCATAAGTACATGCGCAGAGACATTGCGCAAGTCATAGCTAACAAGCTAAAAATCAATTACCTCATCATGACAGTCCGGCACGCCAACACTGCTCTCTAGCGGAGGTAGCCATAACTAACATGCGCATTGACATTGCGCAAGTCAAAGGTAACAAGCGAACAATCAATTACCTCATCAAAGCTTCATCAATTTTAGTAGACCAATGTTTTTATCATTATCATTATGAACGCCACCTCACTATTCTGAATGATGCTAGTACTAAATGTAGAAATCCGATAGACAGGTTGATATTTCATCGGGAACGTGTTTCTAAAGTAAACATTATTTAACCCCATTGATAATTTCACTCATTTGAATAACGTTTGTTTTAGATTAGCAATAAAATCAAAGTAACAGACCACCAGGTCCTTTCGAATCTTTGTGTTGCTAGCAGCAGTCAACGTCGCAGCAATGATGAAGAATGAGAATCATATTTCATTTCCAGCTGTTTTCATTTGCTTCCTTTTATCACATCACTTAGAAATGAAATTAGAAAAAGAAAGTGCCACGTGTCATTTAGCAGAATGTCAAGTGTATATTGTTTTACCATTCAGGTAAAGGAAAACATAATATTCACACCGCGCAAAGTAGAACAAAGGACTTCATTCTCATGACATTTTTAATTTAACAGTTTTCTTTGATGATTGATACATTTCACGTTTTCTAATAGTTAAAATCGCTTTTCCAGATGGCGTTACTATTAGCATCACAAATTCTTTTAATTGCGCTTCTTTGTATCTTGTTTCTTTGCATGGTCAGCACTGCTGCCTCGATAGTCTTCAATGTGTTGTGTCCCAAGACGGATGTCTTCCTTCGCTCTGTATTTCAAGTCTCTGTTGTCTGATGTCTTAGTGTCTACTTGTCTTTTCGGTAAGTCTTTACTTTAATAATGTTTTTTTGCATTTATCCTTGAAAAGTAGGTTTCTTGAGCTTTTATTCCGCGTATAGATACGGAGAAAGGATCGCGCTTCTAGTTTTGTTTAGAATGCCATGATCAGCTCTTTTTTTCAGCTTTTCTATCAAATTCTTTTGGGTTATTCGCATATTTTATTTTTCTGCTTCTGGTAGCCTTGTAAGTTCTTTGTCTTGTAAATGTAGATCATTTTTTTTAAGTTTAATGCAATATGCTAATCGAAAGTTACCTCTCTAGCGGTGGTAGGCATAAGTTCATGCGCAGTGACATTGCGCAAGTCATAGCTAACAATCAATTACCTCATCATGACATTCCGGCACGCCAACACTGCTCTCTAGCGGAGGTAGCCATAACTAACATGCGCATTGACATTGCTCAAGTCAAAGGTAACAAGCGAACAATCAATTACCTCATCAAGGCTTCATCAATTTTAGCAGACCAATGTTTTTATCATTATCAGTATAAAAAAATGGTTACTAACATGATCAACGCCACCTTACTATTCTGAATGATGCTAGTACTAAATGTAGAAATCCGATAGACAGGTTGATTGTTCATCGGGAACGTGTTTCTAAAGTAAATATTATTTAACCCCATTGATAATTTCAGTCATATGAATAACGTTTTTTGTTTTAGATTAGCAATAAAATGAAAGTAACAGACCACCAGGTCCTTTCGAATCTTTGTGTTGCTAGCAGCAATCAACGTCGCAGCAATGATGAAGAATGCAAATCATATTTCATTTCCAGCTCTTTTTATTTCCTTCCTTTTATCACATCATTTAGAAATGAAATTAGAAAAAGAAAGTGTCACGTGTCATTTAACAGAATGTCAAGTATATATTGTTTTACCATTCAGGTAAAGAAAAACATAATATTCATAACGCGCAAAGTAGAACAAAGGACTTCATTCCCATGACATTTTCAATTTAACAGTTTTCTTTGATGATTGATACATTTCCCGTTTTCTAATAGTTATGATCGATTTTCCAGATGGCGTTACTGTTAGCATCACAAATTCTTTTAATTGTGCTTCTTTGTATCTTGTTTCTTTGCATGGTCAGCACTGCTGCCTCGGTAGTCTTCAATGTGTTGTGTCCCAAGACGGATGTCTTCCTACGCTCTGTATTTCAAGTCTCTGTTGTCTGATGTCTTAGTGTCTACTTGTCTTTTTGGTAAGTCTTTACTCTAATAATGTTTTTGTGCATTTATCCTTGAAAAGTAGTTTTCTTGAGCTTTTATTCCGCGTATAGATACGGAGGAAGGATCGCGCTTCTAGTTTTGTTTAGAATGCCATGATCAGCTCTTTTTTCAACTTTTCTATCAAATTCTTTTGGATTATTCACATTTTATTTTTCTGCTTCTAGTAGCCTTGTAAGTTCTTTGTCTTGTAAATGTAGATCATTTTTTTTAAGTTTAATGCAATATGATAGACGAAAGTTACCTCTCTAGCGGTGGTAGGCATAAGTATATGCGCAGTGACATTGCGCAAGTCATAGCTAACAAACTAACAATCAATTACCTCATCATGACAGTCCGGCACGCCAACACTTCTCTCTAGTGGAGGTAGCCATAACTAACATGCTCATGACATTGCGCAAGTCAAAGGTAACCAGCGAACAATCAATTACCTCATCAAGCCTTCATCAATTTTAGCAGACCAATGTTTTTATCATTATCAGTATAAAATAATGGTTAATAACATGATCAACGCCCCCTCACTATTCTGAATGATGCTAGTACTAAATGTAGAAATCCGATAGACAGGTTGATTGTTCATCGGGAACGTGTTTCTAAAGTAAACATTATTTAACCCCATTGATAACTTCACTCATTTGAATAACGTTTTTTGTTTTAGATTAGGAATAAAATCAAAGTAACAGACCACCAGGTCCTTTCGAATCTTTGTGTTGCTAGCAGCAGTCAACGTCGCAGCAATGATGAAGAATGCGAATCATATTTCATTTCCAGCTGTTTTCATTTGCTTCCTTTTATCACATCACTTAGAAATGAAATTAGAAAAAGAAAGTGTCACGTGTCATTTAACAGAATGTCAAGTATATATTGTTTTTGAATGGTAAAGGAAAACATAATATTCATACCGCCCAAAGTAGAACAAAGGACTTCATGACATTTTTAATTTAACCGTTTTCTTTGATGATTGATACATTTCCCGTTTTCTAATAGTTAAAATCGCTTTTCCAGATGGCGTTACTGTTAGCATCACAAATTCTTTTAATTGCGCTTCTTTGTATCTTGTTTCTTTGTATGGTCAGCACTGCTGCCTCGGTAGTCTTCAATGTTTTGTGTCCCAAGACGGATGTCTTTCTGCGCTCTGTATTTCAAGTCTTTGTTGTCTGATGTCTTAGTGTCTACTTGTCTTTTTGGTAAGTCTTTACTCTAATAATGTTTTTGTGCATTTATCCTTGAAAAGTAGGTTTCTTGAGCTTTTATTCCGCGTATAGATACGGAGGAAGGATCGCGCTTCTAGTTTTGTTTAGAATGCCATGATGAGCTCTTTTCAAATTTTCTATCAAATTCTTTTGGGTTATTCACATTTTATTTTTCTGCTTCTGGTAGCCTTGTAAGTTCTTTGTCTTCTAAATGTAGATCATTTTTATTAAGTTTAATGCAATATGATAGACGAAAGTTATCTCTCTAGCGGTGGTAGGCATAAGTACATGCGCAGAGACATTGCACAAGTCATAGCTAACAAGCTAACAATCAATTACCTCATCATGACAGTCCGGCACGCCAACACTGCTCTCTAGCGGAGGTAGCCATAACTAACATGCGCAGTGACATTGCGCAAGTCATAGCTAACAAGCGAACAATCAATTACCTCATCAAGGCTTCATCAATTTTAGCAGACCAATGTTTTTATCATTATCAGTATAAAATAATGGTTAATAACATGATCAACGCCACCTCACTATTCTGAATGATGCTAGTACTAAATGTAGAAATCCGATAGACAGGTTGATTGTTCATCGGGAACGTGTTTCTAAAGTAAACATTATTTACACCCATTGATAATTTCACTCATTTGAATAAAGTTTTTTTTTTTTAGATTAGCAATAAAATCAAAGTAACAGACCACCAGGTCCTTTCAAATCTTTGTGTTGCTAGCAGCAGTTAACGTCGCAGCAATGATGAAGAATGCGAATCATACTTCATTTCCAGCTGTTTTCATTTGCTTCCTTTTATCACATCACTTAGAAATGAAAGTAGAAAAAGAAAGTGTCACGTGTCATTTAAGAGAATGTCAAGTATATATTCAGGTAAAGGACAAACATAATATTCATACCGCGCAAAGTAGAACAAAGGACTTCATTCTCATGACATTTTTAATTTAACCGTTTTCTTTTATGATTGATACATTTCACGTTTTCTGATAGTTAAAATCGCTTTTCCAGATGGCGTTACTGTTAGCATCACAAATTCTTTTAATTGCGCCTCTTTGTATCTTGTTTCTTTGTATGGTCAGCACTGCTGCCTAGGTAGTCTTCAATGTGTTGTGTCCCAAGACGGATGTCTTCCTACGCTCTGTATTTCAAGTCTCTGATGTCTTAGTGTCTACTTGTCTTTTCGGTAAGTCTTTACTCTAATAATGTTTTTGTGCATTTATCCTTGAAAAGTAGGTTTATTGAGCTTTTATTCCGCGTACAGATACGGAGGAAGGATCGCGCTTCTAGTTTTGTTTAGAATGCCATGATCAGCTCTTTTCAACTTTTCTATCAAATTCTTTTGGGTTATTCGCATATTTTATTTTTCTGCTTCTTTTAGCCTTGTAAGTTCTTTGTCTTCTAAATGTAGATCATTTTTTTAAGTTTAATGCAATATGATAGACGGTGGTAGGCATAAGTACATGCGAAGAAACATTGCGCAAGTTATAGCTAACAATGAATTACCTCATCATGACAGTCCGGCACGACAACACTGCTTTCTAGTGGAGGTAGCCATAACTAACATGCGCATTGACATTGCGCAAGTCAAAGGTAACAAGCGAACAATCAATTACCTCATCAAGGCTTCATCAATTTTAAAAGACCGATGTTTTTATCATTATCAGTATAAAATAATGGTTAATAACATGATCAACGCCACCTCACTATTCTGAATGATGCTCGTACTAAATGTAGAATTCCGATAGACAGGTTGATTGTTCATCGGGAACGTGTTTCTAAAGTAAACATTATTTAACCCCATTGATAATTTCACTCATTTGAATAACGTTTTTTGTTTTAGATTAACAATAAAATAAAAGTAACAGACCACCAGGTCCTTTCGAATCTTTGTGTTGCTAGCAGCAGTCAACGTCGAAGCAATGATGAAGAATACGAATCATATTTCATTTCCAGCTGTTTTCATTTGCTTCCTTTTATCACATCACTTAGAAATGAAATTAGAAAAAGAAAGTGTCACGTGTCATTTAACAGAATGTCAAGTATATATTCTTTTACCTTTCAGGTAAAGGAAAACATAATATTCATACCGCGCAAAGTAGAACAAAGGACTTCATTCTCATGACATTTTTAATTTAACCGTTTTCTTTGATGATTGATACTTTTCCCGTTTTCTAATAGTTAAAATCGCTTTTCCAGATGGCGTTACTGTTAGCATCACAAATTCTTTTAATTGCGCTTCTTTGTATCTTGTTTCTTTGTATGGTCAGCACTGCTGCCTCGGTAGTCTTCAATGTGTTGTGTCCCAAGTCTCTGATGTCTTAGTGTCTACTTGTCTTTTCGGCAAGTCTTTACTCTAATAATGTTTTTGTGCATTTATCCTTGAAAAGTGGGTTTCTTGAGCTTTTATTCCGCGTATACATTCGTAGGAGGGATCGCGCTTCTAGTTTTGTTTAGAATGCCATGATCAGCTCGTTTTTCAACTTTTCTATCAAATTCTTTTGGGCTATTCACATATTTTATTTTTCTGCTTCTGGTAGCCTTTTAATTTCTTTGTCTTCTAAATGTAGATCATTTTTTATAAGTTTAATGGAATATGATAGACGAAAGTTACCTCTCTAGCGGTGATAGGCAGTGACATTGCGCAAGTCATAGCTAACAAGCTAACAATCAATTACCTCATCATGACAGTCCGGCACGCCAACACTGCTCTCTAGCGGAGGTAGCCATAACTAACATGCGCATTGACATTGCGGAAGTCATAGGTAACAAGCGAACAATCAATTACCTCATCAAGGCTTCATTAATTTTAGCAGACCGATGTTTTTATCATTATCAGTAATAAATAATGGTTAATAACATGATGAACGCCACCTCACTATTGACATTGCGGAAGTCAAAGGTAACAAGCGAACAATCAATTACCTCATCAAGGCTTCATCAATTTTAGCAGACCGATGTTTTTATCATTATCAGTAATAGATAATGGTTAATAGAATGATGAACGACACCTCACTATTCTGAATGATGCTTGTACTAAATGTAAAAATCCGATAGACAGGTTATGATTGTTCATCGGAAACGTGTTCCTAAAGTAAACATTATTTAACCACATTGATAATTTCACTAAGTAACAGACCACCATGTACTTTCGAATCTTTGTGTTGCTAGCAGCAGTCAACGTCGCAGCAATGATGACGAATGCGAATCGTATTTCATTTCCAGCTGTTTTCATTTGCTTCCTTTTATTACATCACTTAGAAATGAAATTAGAAAATGAAAGTGTAACGTGTCATTTAGCAGAATGTCAAGTATATATTGTTTTTGAATGATAAAGGAAAACATAATGTTCATACCGCGCAAAGTAGAACAAAGGACTTCATTCTCATGACATTTTTAATTTCCCATTTTCTTTGATGATTGATACATTTCCCGTTTTCTAATAGCTAAAATCGCTTTTCGAGATGGCGTTACAAATTCTTTTAATTGCGCTTCTTTGTATCTTGTTTCTTTGTATGGTCAGCACTGCTGCCTTGGTAGTCTTCAATGTGTTGTGTCCCAAGACGGATGTGTTCCTACACTCTGTATTTCAAGTCTCTGTTGTCTGATGTCTTAGTGTCTACTTGTCTTTTCGGTAAGTCTTTACTCTAATAATGTTTTTGTGCATTTATCCTTGAAAAATGGGTTTCTTGAGATTTTATTCCTCGTATAGATACGGAGGAAGGATCGCGCTTCTAGTTTTGTTTAGAATGCCATGATCAGCTCTTTTTTCAACTTTTCTATCAAATTCTTTTGAGTTATTCACATTTTATTTTGCTGCATCTGGTAGCCTTGTAAGTTCTTTGTCTTCTAAATGTAGATTATTTTTTTAAGTTTAATGCAATATAATACAAGAAAGTTACCTCTCTAGCGGTGATAGGCATAAGTACATGCGCAGTGACATTGCGCAAGTCATAGCTAACAAGCTAACAATCAATTACCTCATCATGACAGTCCGGCAAGCCAACACTGCTCTCTAGCGGAGGTATGCATAACTAACATGCGCACTGACATTGCGCAAGTCAAAGGTAACAAGCGAACAGATGTTTTTATCATTCAGTAATGAATAATGGTTAATAAACTGATCAACGCCACATCACTATTCTGAATGATGCTGGTACAAAATGTAGAAATCCGATAGACAGGTTATGATTGTTCATCGGGAACGTGTTCCTAAAGTTAACATTATTTAACCACATGAATAATTTCACTCATTTGAATAACGTTTTTTATTTTAGATTAGTAATAAAATCAAAGTAACAGACCACCAGGTACTTTCGAATCTTTGTGTTGCTAGCAGCAGTCAACGTGGCAGCAATGATGAAGAATGCGAATCATATTTGATTTCCAGCTGTTTTCATTTGATTCCTTTTATCACATCACTTCGAAATGAAATTAGAAAAAGAAAGTGTCACGTGTCATTTAGCAGAATGTCAAGTACATATTGATTTTGAATGGTAAAGGAAAACATAATATTCTTATTGCGCAAAGTAGAACAAAGGACTTCATTCTCATCACATTTTTAATTTTCCCGTTTTCTTTGATGATTGATACATTTCCCGTTTTCTAATAGTTAAAATCGCTTTTCCAGATGGCGTTACTGTTAGCATCACAAATTCTTTTAATTGCGCTTCTTTGTATCTTGTTTCTTTGTATGGTCATCACTGTTGCCTTGGTAGTCTTCAATGTGTTGTGTCCCAAGACGGATGTGTTCCTACGCTCTGTATTTCAAGTCTCTGTTGTCTTTTCTGTAAGTCTTTACTCTAACAATGTTTTTGTGCATTTATTCTTGAGCTTTTATTCCGCGTATAGATACGGAGGAAGGATCGCGCTTCTAGTTTTGTTTAGAATGCCATGATCAACTCTTTTTTTCAACTTTTCTATCAAATTCTTTTGGGTTATTCACATATTTAATTTTGCTGCTTCTGGTAGCCTTGTAAGTTCTTTGTCTTCTAAATGTAGATCATTTTTTTTTTAAGTTTAATGCAATATGATAGACGAAAGTTACCTCTTTAGCGGTGGTAGGCATAAGTACATGCGCAGTGACATTGCGCAAGTTGTAGCTAACAATCCGTTACCTCATCATGGCTTCATCAATTTTAGGAGACCTATGTTTTTATCATTATCAGTAATAAATAATGGTTAATAACATGATCAACATGATCAACATGTTAATAACATGATCAACTCCACCTCACTATTCTGAATGATGCTAGTACTAAATGTAAAAAACCGATAGACAGGTTATGATTGTTCATCAGGAACGTGTTCCTAAAGTAAACATTATTTTACCACATTGATAAATTCGCTCATTTAAATAACGTTTTTGTTTTAGATTAGCAATAAAATCAAAGTAACAGACCACCAGGTCCTTTCGAATCTTTTTGTTGCTAGCAGCAGTCAACGTGGCAGCAATGATGAATGAAATTAGAAAAAGAGTGTCACGTGTCATTTAACAGAATGTCAAGTATATATTGTTTTTGAATGGTAAAGGAAAACATAATATTCACACCGCGCAAAGTAGAACAAAGGACTTCATTCTCATCACATTTTCAATTTTCCCGTTTTCTTTGATTGATGCATTTCCCGTTTTCTAATAGTTAAAATCGCTTTTCCAGATGGCGTTACTGTTAGCATCATAAATTCTTTTAATTGCGCTTCTTTGTATCTTGTTTCTTTGTATGGTCAGCACGTCTGCCATATTAGTCTTCAATGTGTTGTATCCCAAGTCTCTGTTGTCTGATGTCTTAGTGTCTACTTGTCTTTTCGGTAAGTCTTTACTCTAACAATGTTTTTGTGCATTTATTCTTGAGCTTTTATTCCGCGTATAGATACGGAGGAAGGATCGCGCTTCTAGTTTTGTTTAGAATGCCATGATCAGCTCTTTTTTTCAACTTTTCTATCAAATTCTTTTGGGTTATTCACATGTTTAATTTTGCTGCTTCTGGTAGCCTTGTAAGTTCTTTGTCTTCTAAATGTAGATAATTTTTTTTAAGTTTAATGCAATATGATTGACGAAAGTTACCTCTCTAGCGGTGGTAGGCATAAGTACATGCGCAGTGACATTGCGCAAGTCATAGTTAACAAGCTAACAATCAATTACCTCATCATGACAGTCCGGCAAGCCAACACTGCTCTCTAGCCGAGGTAGCCATAACTAACTTGCGCATTGACATTGCGCAAGTCATAGGTAACAAGCGAACAATCAATTGGCTTCATCAATTTTAGGAGACCGATGTTTTTATCATTATCTGTAATAAATAATGGTTATTAACAAGATCAACGCCACATCACCTTTCTGAATGATGCTAGTAGAAAATGTAGAAAACCGATAGAATCATTTGAATAACGTTATTTGTTATGGATTAGCAATAAAAACAAAGTAACAGACCAACAGGTCCTTTCGAATCTTTGTGTTGCTAGCAGCAGTCAACGTGGCAGCAATGATGAAGAATGCTAATCATATTTCATTTCCAGCTGTTTTCATTTGCTTCCTTTTATCACAACACTTACAAATGAAATTAGAAAAAAATCTCACGTGTCATTTAACTAACATAATGTCAAGTATATATTGTTTTTCATTGGTAAAGGAAAACATAACATTCATGCCGCGCAAAGTAGAACAAAGGACTTCATTCTCATATTTTAAATTTTCCCGTTTTCTTTGATACATTTCCCGTTTTCTAATAGTTAAAATCGCTTTTCCGGATGGCGTTACTTTTAGCATCACAAATTCTTTTAATTGCGCTTCTTTGTATCTTGTTTCTTTGTATGGTCAGCACGTCTGCCATATTAGTCTTCAATGTGTTGTGTCCCAAGACGGATGTATTCCTACGCTCTGTATTTCAAGTCTCTGTTGTCTGATGTCTTAGTGTCTACTTGTCTTTTCGGTAACTCTTTACTTTTAATAATGTTTTTGTGCATTTTCCTTTTAAAAATGGGGTTTTTGAGTTTTATTCCCGTATAGATAGGAGGAAGGATGCGCTTCCCAGTTTTGTTTAGAAAGCCCCCTGATCAGCCTTTTTTTTTAAATTTTCTATCAAATTCTTTTGGGTTATTCCATTTTTATTTTTCTGTTCCCCTTTTTGCCTTTAAGTTCTTTGTCTTCTAAATGTAGATTATTTTTTTTTAAATTTAATGCAAAAAAAATGAAAGACCCGGGGTTGGGGGAGGCTTTAAATACTTTGGAAAAAACATTGCGCAAATTAATTTGCTTAACAAATTAATTACCTAAACATGACAAATCCGGCACGCCCAAAACTGCTTTCTAGGGAAAGGGAGCCCTAACTTTCAGGGGCATTGGGCATTGCGCAAGTCAAAGGTAACA
>NC_092225.1:35946946-35954898 GCF_036320965.1 Panulirus ornatus
CACGACATGAGAGACGGGCTTAGGACGAAGGTCAGGCAGGATAGGAGAAGGTTTCTTGGGACGAGAGTCAAGCTTAGGAAGAGTCAGGCATGAAGGGAGAGAGGCTCTTGGAACGAGAATTAGGCTGGACAGGAGAGAGAAGCTTATGTCGAGACGGGAGTGCGGCTAGACAGGAGGGAGAAGCTTGGGACGAGAGTCAGGCTGAACAGGAGAGAGAGGATTGTGAGGAGAATTTCAGGCTGAACAGGAGAGAGAGGATTGTGAGGAGAATTTCAGGATACAGAGGCTTGGGACGAGAGTCATGAAAGAGACCATTGGGACGAGGGTCTGGCAGGAGAGGAGAAAGAGGCTCTGGACGAGAGTCAGGCAGGAAAAGAGAGAGACCTGGGACGAGAGTCAGGCTGGATAGGAGAGAGAGGCTTGGGATAAGAGTCAGGCTGAACAGGAGAGAGATGCTTGGGAAGAGAGTCAGGCTGGAGAGAAGAGAGAGGCTTGAAACGAGAGTCAGGTAGGAGAGGAGAGAGAGGCTTGGGACGATAGTTAGGCTGGACAGGAGACTGAGGCTCGTGACGGGAGTCAGGCCGAAAAGGAGATAGGGGTAGGAACAGGCTTGGGACGAGAGTCAGGTGGCTTTGGAAGAGAGACGGGTAGGACAGGAGAGAGAGGCTTGGGACGAGAGTCAGGCTGGACAGGAGAGAGAGGCTTGGGACGAGAGTCAGATCCAAAAGGAGAGAGGTGCTTCTGACGAAAGTGACGCTGTACAGAAGAGAGAGGCTTGGGACGAGAGTCGCTTAGGAGAGGAGAGAGAGGGTTGGGACGAGAGTTAGGCCGGACAGGAGAGAAAGGCTTGATTCGAAAGTCAGGCCAGGTAGGAGAGAGACGCTTGGGACCAGCCTTGTCAGGCTGGACAGGAGACAGAGCGTTGGAACGAGAGTCAGGCAGGACAGGCGAAGGAGACTTGGGACGAGAGTAAGGCTAGACAGGTGAGAGAGGCTTGGGACGAGAGTTAGGCTGGACAGGGGAGAGAGGCTTGGGACGGAAGTGATCCTGGACAGGAGAGAGAGAGGCTTGGGAGGAAAGTTCGTCTGAACAAGAGAGAGAGGCTTGGGACGAGAGTCAGGTAGGAGAGGAGAGAGAGGCCTGGGAGGAGAGTCAAGGAGGACAGGAGAGAGAGGCGTAGGACGAGAGTCTGGCAGGACAGGAGAGTGAGGATTGGGACGAGAGTAAGGCTAGACAGGAAAGAGAGGCTTGGGATGAGAGTAACTTTGGACAGGAGAGAGAAGCTTGGGACGAGAATCAGGCTGGACAGGAGAGAGAGAGGCCTTGGACGAGAGTCAGGTAGGAGAGGAGAGAGACACTTGGGACGAGAGTCAGGTTGAATTGGAGAGAGAGGCTTGGGATGAGAGTCAGGCTGAACATGAGAGAGATGCTTGGAACGAAATTCAGGCTGGAAAGGAGAGTGAAGCTTGGGACGAGAGTGACGCTGGACAAGAGAGAGAGGCTTGTGACGAGAGTCAGGCTGGAGAGGAGAGAGAGGCTTGGGACGAGAGTCAGGTAGGAGAGGAGAGAGAGGCTTGTGACGATAGTCAGGTAGGACAGGAGAGAGAGGCTTGGGACGAGAGTCAAGCCGAAAAGGAGAGAGGGGCTTGGAACAAGCGTCTGGCATGACAGGAGAGAGAGGCTTGCGACGAAACTTAGTTAGGAGAAGAGAGAGAGGCTTGGGACGAGAGTCAGGCTGGACAGGAGAGAAAGGCTTTAGCGAGTCAGGCAGGGCAGGGGAGAGAGGCTTGGGATGAGAGTTAGGCTAGACAGGAGAGAGTGGCTTGGAACGAAAGTCAAGCAGGACAGGAGAGAGAGGCTTGGGACGAGAGTAAGGCTAGACAGGAGAGAGAGGCTTGGGACGATCGTCAGGCTGGACAGGAGAGGCTTGGGACGAGAGTCAGGAAGGACAGGAGAGAGAGGCTTAGGAAGAGATTCAGGCAGGACAGGAGAGGGAGGATTGGTATGAGAGTAAGGCTAGACAGTAAGGAGATGCTTATGCCGATCGTCAGGCAGGACAGAAGAGAGAGGCGTGGGACGAAAATCAGGCTTGACAGGAGAGAGAGGCCTGGGGCGAGTGTCAGGTTGGATAGGAGAGAGAGGCTTCGGACGAGAGTCAGGCAGAAAAGAAGAGAGTCTTGGCAGGAGTGTGGCAGGAGAGGAGAGAGAGGGTTAGGACGAGAGTCAGGAACGGCATGAGAGATGGGCTTAGGACGAGGGTCAGGCAGGACAGGAGAGAGATTCTTGGGATGACAGTGAAGCAGGACAGGAATGAGACGCTTGGGAAGAGAGTCAGGCATGACGGGAGAAAGACGCTTGGGACGAGAATTAGGCTGAACAGGAGAGAGAGGCTTGGGACGAGAGTCAGGTAGGAGAGGAGAGAGAGGCTTGATACGAGAGTGAGGCTAGACAGGACACAGAAGCTTGGGACGAGAGTCAGGCTGAACAGGAGAGAGAGGCTTGTGAAGAGAATCAGGCATGACAGGATACAGAGGCTTTGGACGAGAGTCAGGAAAGGTAGGAAAGAGAGACTTGGGACAAGGGTCAGGCAGAAGAGGAGAGAGAGGCTTTGGACGAGAGTCAGGCAGGAAAGGAGAGAGACTTGGGACGAGTGTCAGGCTGGATAGAAGAGAGAGGCTTGGGATAAGAGGTAGGCTGAACATGAGAGAGATTCTTGGGAAGAGAATCAGGCAGGAAAGAAGAGAGAGGCTTATGACGAGAGTGAGGCTGGACAGGAAAGAGAGGTTGGGACGAAAGTCAGGCTGGACAGGAGAAAGAGGCTTGGGACGAGAGTCAGGTAGGAGAGGAGAGAGACGCTTGGGAAGAGAGTCAGGAATGACGGGAGAGAGAGGCTTGGGACGAGAGGCAGGACCGGAAAAAGAAGCTTGGGACGAGAGTCAGGCTGGACAGGAGAGAGATCCTTGGGACGAGAGACAGGCAGGACAGGAGAGAGAGGCTTGGGATGAGTGTTATGCCGGACAGGAGAGAGAGGCTTCGGACGAGAGTCAGGCAGGAAAGAAGAGAGAGTCTTTGGACGAAAGTGTGGCAGGAGAGGAGAGAGAGGGTTGGGACGAGAGTCAGGTACGACATGAGAGACAGGCTTAGGACGAGGGTCAGGCAGGACAGGAGAGAGGTTCTTGAGATGAGAGTCAAGCAGGACAGGAGAGACGCTTGGGAAGAGAGTCAGGCATGACGGGAGAAAGACGCTTGGGACGAGAATTAGGCTGAACAGGAGAGAGAGGCTTGGGACGAGAGTCAGGTAGGAGAGGAGAGAGAGGCTTGAGACGAGAGTGAGGCTAGACAGGACACAGAAGCTTGGGACGAGAGTCAGGCTGAACAGGAGAGAGAGGCTTGTGAAGAGAATCAGGCATGACAGGATACAGAGGCTTTGAACGAGAGTCAGGAAAGATAGGAAAGAGAGGCTTGGGACGAGGGTCAGGCAGGAGAGGAGAGAGAGGCTTTGGACGAGAGTCAGGCAGGAAAGGAGAGAGAGACTTGGGACGAGTGTCAGGCTGAATAGAAGAGAGAGGCTTGGGATGAGAGGTAGGCTGAACATGAGAGAGATGCTTGGGAAGAGAATCAGGCAGGAAAGAAGAGGGAGGCTTATGACGAGAGTGAGGCTGGACAGGAAAGACAGGGTTGGGACGAAAGTCAGGTAGGAGAGGAGAGAGAGGCTTGGGACGATAGTTAGGCTGGACAGGAGAGAGAGAATCGGGAGGAGAATCAGGCCGAAAAGGAGAGAGGGGTTGGGACGATAGTCAGGCATGACAGGAGAGAGAGGCTTGGGACGAGAGTCAGGTAGGAGAGGCGAGAGCGGCTTTGGAAGAGTCAGGTAGGAGAGGAGAGAGAGGCTTGGGACGAGAGTCAGGCTGCACAGGAGAGAGAGGTTTAGGACGAGAGTCAGATCGAAAAGGAGAGAGGTGCTTTTAACGAAAGTGAGGCCGGACAGAAGAGAGAGGCTTCGGACGAGAGACAGGTAGGAGAGGAGAGAGAGGCTTGGGACGAGAGTCAGATCGAAAAGGAGAGAGGTGCTTTTAACGAAAGTGAGGCTGGACAGAAGAGAGAGGCTTCGGACGAGAGACAGGTAGGAGAGGAGAGAGAGGCTTGGGACGAGAGTCAGGCAGGACAGGAGAGATATGCTTTGGACGAGAGTCAGGCAGGACAAGAGAGAGAGACTTGGGACGAGAGTCCGGTAGGATAGGAGGGATAGGCATGGGACGAGAATCAGGTAGGACAGGAGAGAGAGGTTTGGGACGAGAGATAGGCAGGACAGGAAAGCGAGGCTTGAGTCGAAAGTCAGGCTAGACAGGAGAGAGGCTCGGGATAAGAGTCAGGCTGGACAGGAGACAGGCTTGGGACGAGAGTGAGGCTAGACAGGAGAGGCTTGGAACGAGAGTCAGGCAGTACAGGAGAGGAAGGCTTGGGACGAGAGTCAGACTGGACAGGAGAGAGAGGCTTGGGACGAAAGGGAGGCTGGACAGCAGAGAGAGGCTTGGGAGGAGAGCTCGTCTGGACAGGACAGAGAGGCTTTGGACGAGATTCAGGTAAGAGAGGAGAGAGAGGCTTGGGAGGAGAGTCAGGCAGGATAGAAGAGACAAGCTTGGGAGGAGAGTCAAGCAGGACAGGAGAGAGAGGTTTAGGAGGAGAGTCAGGCAGGACAGGAGAGGGAGGATTGGGAGAAGAGTAAGGCTATACAGGAAAGAGAGGCTTGGGATGAGAGAGAGAAGCTTGGGACAAGAATCAGGCTGGACAGGAGAGAGAGGCCTGGGACGAGAGTCAGGTAGGAGAGAAGAGAGACGCTGGGGACGAGAGTCAGGTTGAATCGAAGAGAGAGGTTTGGGATGAGAGTCAGGCCGAACATGAGAGAGATGCTTGGAAAAGGAGAGTGTGGCTTAGGACGAGAATGACTCTGGACAAGGGAGAGAGGCTTCGGACGAGAGTCAGGCCGGACAGGAGAGAGAGGCTTGGGACGAGAGTCAGGTAGGAGAGGAGAGAGAGGCTTGGGACGAGAGTCAGGCAGGACAGGCTTGGGTCGAGAGTGAAGCCGAAAAGGAGAGAGGGGCTTGGAACGGGAGCCAGGCATGACAGGAGAGAGAGGTTTGCGATGAAAGTCAATTAGGAGAAGAGAGAGAGGCTTGAGACGAGAGTCAGGCTGGACAGGAGAGAGAGGCTTGGGACGAGTGTCAGGTAGGAGAGGACAGAGAGGCTTGGGACGAGTCAGGCAGGACATGAGAGAGAGGCTTGGGACGAGAGTCAAGCCGAAAAGGAGAGAGGGGCTTGGAACGAGAGCCAGGCATGACAGGAGAGAGAGGCTTCCGACGAAAGTCAGTTAGGAGAAGAGAGGCTTGGGACGAGAGTCAGGCAGGACAGGAGATAGAGGCTTGGGATGCGAGTCAGGCTAGACAGGAGAGAGAGAGGCTTGGAATGAAAGTCAAGCAGGACAGAAGAGGGAGGGTTGGGACGAGAGTATGGCTAGACAGGAGAGAGAGGCTTGGGACGAGAGCCAGGCTGGACAGGAGAGAGAAGCTTTGGACGAGAGTCAGGTAGTAAAGGAGAAAGAGGCTTGGGACGAGAGCCAGGCTGGATAGGAGAGAGAGGCTTGGGATGAGAGTCAGGCAGGACAGGAGAGGGTGGATTGAGACGAGAGTAAGGCTGGCTAGTAAAGAGAGACTCGGAACGAGAGTCAGGCAGGACAAGAGACGGAGGCTTGGGACGAGAATAAGGCTAGACAGGAGAGAGAGGCTTGGGACGAGAGTCAGGCTGGACAGGAGAGAGAGGCTTGGGACGAGTGTCAGGTAGGAGAGGAGAGAGAGGCTTGGGACGAGTCAGGCAGGACATGAGAGAGAGGCTTGGGACGAGAGTCAAGCCGAAAAGGAGAGAGGGGCTTGGAACGAGAGCCAGGCATGACAGGAGAGAGAGGCTTGCGACGAAAGTCAGTTAGGAGAAGAGAGAGACTCGGAACGAGAGTCAGGCAGGACAAGAGACGGAGGCTTGGGACGAGAATAAGGCTAGACAGGAGAGAGAGGCTTGGGACGAGAGTCAGGCTGGACAGGAGAGAGAGGCTTGGGAGGAGACTCAGGCTGGAGAGGAGAGAGAGGCTTGGGACGAGAGTCAGGCAAGAGAGAATAGAGAGGCTTGGGACGAGAGTCAGGCATGACAGGAGAGAGAGGCTTGGGACGAGAGTGAGGCTGGACAGGAGAGAGAGACTTGGGAGGGGAGTCCGGCTGGACAGAAGAAAGGCTTGGGACAAGAGTCAGGTAGGAGAGGAGAGAGAGGCTTGGGACGATCGTCAGGCAGGACAGGAGAGGCTTGGGACAAGAGTGAGGAAGGACAGGAGAGAGAGGCTTAGGAAGAGATTCAGGCATGACAGGAGAGGGAGGATTGGGACGAGAGTAAGGCTAGACAGTAAAGAGAGGCTTGGGACGAGAGTCAGGCTGAACAGGAGAGAGAGGCTTGGGACGAGAATCAGGCTGGACAGGAGAGAGAGGCTAGGGATGAGTGTCAGGTAGGAGAGAGGAGAGAGGCTTGGGAAGAGAGTCAGGTTTGATAGGAGAGAGAGGCGTGGGATGATAGTCAGGCTGATCAGGAGAGAGATGCTTGGGACGAGAGTCAGGCTGGACAGGAGAGAGAGGCTTCGGACGAAAGTGACGCTGGAAAGGAGAGAGAGGCTTGGGACGAGAGTCAGGCTGGACAGGAGAAAGAGGCTTGGGGCGAGAGTTAGGTAGGAGAGGAGAAAGAGGCTTGGGACGAGAGTCAGGCTGGACAGGAGACAGATGCTTGGGACTAGAGTCAGGCCGAAAAGGAGAGAGGGGCTTGAGACGAGATTCAGGCATGACAGGAGAGAGAGGCTTGGGACGAGATTCAGGCATGACAGGAGAGAGAGGCTTGGGTCGAGAGTCAGGCAGGGCAGGACAGAGAGGCTTGGGGAGAGAGTCAGGCTGGACAGGAATAAGAGGCTTTGGACGTGAGTCAGGCATGACATTAGAGAGAGTCTTGCAACGAGAGTCAGGCTGGACAGGAGAAAGAGGCTTTGGGCGAGAGTTAGGTAGGAGAGGAGAAAGAGGCTTGGGACGAGAGTCAGGCTGGACAGGAGAGAGGCTTGGGACTAGAGTCAGGGCCGAAAAAGGGAGAGGGGCTTGGGGACGAGATTTGGCATGACAGGAGAGGAGGCTTGGGCAGATCAGGCATGCGGAGGAAGGAGGGCTTGGGTCGGAGTCAGGCAGGGCAGGACAGAAGGTTGGGGAGAAGTAGGCTGGACAGGGAAAAAGAGGGGTTGGACGGAGTCAGGCATGACATTGAGAGAGCTTGGGTCGGAGTCAGGCAGGACAGGGAAAAGAGGCTTTGGCGAGAGTCAGGAGGGCAGGCAGAGGGCTTGGGAGGAGTCAGGCTGGACGGAATAAGGCTTTGGGCTGAGTCAGCATGACTTAGAGAGATCTTGCAACGAGAGTCATGCGAGAGGAAGAAAGGCATGGGACGAGAGTCAGGCTGACAGGAAGAGAAGGGTGGGACGAGGTAGGCAGAAGGAGAAAAAGGTTGGGGCGAGAGTAAGGCCGAAGGAAGAGGGTTGGGACGAGAGTCAGCTGGACAGGAGAAATAGGCTTTTTGGGGAGAGTCAGGTAGGCGAGGAGAGAGAGGTTTTGGGACGAGAGTCAGGTGGACAGGAGAAAAGGGGTTTGGCGGAGTCAGGTAGGCGAGGAGAGGAAGCTTAGGACGAGTGCAGCTGACAGGAGAGAGGGGGTTGGGACGAGACAGGCCGAAAAGGAGAGAGCGGCTTCACGAAAGTGAGGCTGGAAGGAGGGAATGCTTCGAAGAGAGCCGGTAGGAAGGAAAAGAGGGGTTGGACGAGAGAGGGATGACAGGAAAAAGAGGGTTTGGGACGAAAGGAGGCTGGAAGGAGGAGAGGTTGGGCGAGA
>NC_092225.1:35954998-35991829 GCF_036320965.1 Panulirus ornatus
AAAACTTGATCATTTCACTCATTGAAAACTTTTTTTTTTTAGACAATTTATATACAAAACGTTAATTGATAATCACGCCAATAAAGAATGCATATAATTTTTACACGTTTTCTTTTTTTCAACGGAAATTTAAAAAATATTTAGCCCATTAAATAATAATGAATAATTTTTTTGTAGAAAACAAAGTAACACACACTTTACTTGTTTCAATTACGTCGAATGAATAATCAATCAACATTTCAGTTCTTTCTCCTTTATCCTTAGAAATGAAATAAAAAAATTCCTTATTCATGTCATAATTTTGAAGTAAAAATTA
This sequence comes from Panulirus ornatus, assembly GCF_036320965.1. Taxonomy (NCBI): domain Eukaryota; kingdom Metazoa; phylum Arthropoda; class Malacostraca; order Decapoda; family Palinuridae; genus Panulirus; species Panulirus ornatus. Next base: position 35,955,315 of record NC_092225.1, read on the forward strand.
CGCGATAACAAGGTCTTCTAAATTTAATTTAGCATTTTTCTTTGAGATAACTTTCCTCGGTATTTCAATGTTAAACCTTCCGATGCTTCTACTCCATTCTTATGTTTCTTATGTACTTTCTTTTGTAGCTTCTCAATATGTTTTGTGTTTTTAAAAGAGGTTTCTTGAGCTTTTCCGCTTAAGAGATTCTCGCTTTTTTTAGTCTATCACTTTTTTAATTTTATCAAAATTTTGGTTATACTTTTATTTTTTCTGAGCTTTAGTTTTGTTTTAAAGTGCATTCTTTTTATTTAAATGCATATATAGACAATTTACTTCAGCTTGGTAGGCTAATATTCCAGCTTGAAGTCTTAGTACTAAAATCAATTCTCAATAAAGTCCCACGCAACATCTCTCAGGAGGTAGCCAATAACTAGACATTCGCAAGTCAATAAATACAACACATTCGCACTCAAGCTGCTCAGTAGCAACCAATTTTTTATTGATAGTTAAAAAGGTAAAACATGACAACAACCTCATCAAGGTCATATTAAATAGAATTCATAACAGTTAATTATCGAAACTTTTCAAACTAACTATTTAAGCATGATAAATTTAATTTGAATAACGTTTTGTTTTAATAGAAATTCAAAGTAACAGACAATAGGCCATTGAATTTTTTGTTCTAAGCATAAGCATGTAAGATGCAATCAATCATTTCCGCTCCTTTCTTCCTTTTATCCATCATTAAAATAGAGAAAAAAGTCATTTTTTACAGAATGTCAATATATTGTTTTTGAAGTAAAGAAAAATATATAAGCAAAGTACAAATTATCCATGAATTCAATAACTTTTCTTTGAATATCATTTAACTTTCTATGTTAAAATCTTTTCAAAGACTTTTAGCTACAATTTAATGCTTTTGATCTTGTTTTTGTTTCAGATCGCCTCGTAGTCTTATGTTGGTCAAGAGCTTCTTTCTTTTTTTATGTCATGCTGCCTCGGTAGTCTTCAATGTGTTGTGTCCCAAGACGGATGTCTCCTACCCCTCCAATCTCTGATCTAGTGTCTACTTGTTTTTCGGTAAGTCTTTATCAATAATGTTTTTGTGCATTTATCCTTGAAAAGTAGTTTCTTGAGCTTTATTCCGCGTATAGATAGGAGGAAGGATCGCTTCTAGTTTTTTAGATGCCATGATCAGCTCTTTTCATTTCTATCAAATTCTTTTGGGTTATCACATATTTATTTCTCTTCGGTAGCCTGTAAGTTCTTTGTCTTCTAAATGTAGATCATTTTTTTAAGTTTAATGCAATATGATAGACGAAAGTTACCTCTCTACGTGGAGTAGGCGCAGAGACATGCGCAAGTCATAGCTAACAAGCTAACAATCAATTCCTCATCATGACAGTCCGGCACGCCAACACTGCTCTCTAGCGGAGGTAGCCATAACTACATGCGCATTGACATTGCGCAAGTCAAAGTAACAAGCGAACAATCAATTACCTCATCAAGGCTTCATCAATTTTAGCAGACCAATGTTTTTATCATTATCAGTATAAAATAATGGTTAATAACATGATCAACGCCACCTCACTATTCTGAATGATGCTAGTACTAAATGTAGAAATCCGATAGACAGTTGATTGTTCATCGGAACGTGTTTCTAAAGTAAACATTATTTAACCCATGTAATTTCACTCATTTGAATAACTTTTTTGTTAGATTAGCAATAAATCAAAGTAACAGCCACCAGTCCTTTCGAATCTTTGTGTTGCTAGCAGCATCAACGTCGCAGCAATAGAATGCAATCATATTCATTTCCAGCTGTCTTCCTTTGCTTCCTTTTATCACATCACTTAGAAATGAAATTAGAAAAAGAAATGTCACGTGTCATTTAACAAATGTCAAGTATATATTGTTTTGAATTTTACCGCGCAAAGTAAACAAAGACTTCATTCTCAGACATTTCTAATTTAACCGTTTCTTTGATGATTGATACATTCCCGTTTCTAATATTAAAATCGCTTTTCCAGATGCGTTACTGTTAGCATCACAAATTCTTTTAATTGCGCTTCTTTGTATCTTGTTTCTTTGTATGGTCACACGCTGCTCGGTAGTCTTCAATGTGTTGTTCCCAAGACGGATGTCTTCCTACGCTTCCTTCCATCTCTGATTTCTTAGTGTCTACTTTTTTCGGTAAGTTTTACCTAATAATGTTTTTGTGCATTTATCCTTGAAAATAGTTTTTGAGCTTTATTCCGCTATAGATACGAGACGCTTCTAGTTTTGTTTAGAATGCCATGATCAGCTCTTTCAACTTTTCTATCAATTCTTTGGGTTAGTCACATATTTTATTTTCTTCTTCTGGTAGCTTTGTAAGTTCTTTGTCTTCTAAATGCAGATCATTTTTTTTAAGTTTAATGCAATATGATAGACGAAAGTTACCTCTCTAGCGGTGGTAGGCATAAGTACATGCGCAGAGACATTGTGCAAGTCATAGCTAACAAGCTAACAATCAATTGCCTCATCATGACAGTCCGGCACGCCAACACTGCTCTCTAGCGGAGGTAGCCATAACTAACATGCGCATTGACATTGCGCAAGTCAAAGGTAACAAGCGAACAATCAATTACCTCATCAAGGCTTCATCAATTTTAGCAGACCAATGTTTTTATCATTATCAGTATAAAATAATGGTTAATAACATGATCAACGCCACCTCACTATTCTGAATGATGCTAGTACTAAATGTAGAAATCCGATAGACAGGTTGATTGTTCATCGGGAACGTGTTTCTAAAGTAAACATTATTTAAGCCCATTGATAATTTCACTCATTTGAATAACGTTTTTTGTTTTAGATTAGCAATAAAATCAAAGTAACAGACCACCAGGTCCTTTCGAATCTTTGTGTTGCTAGCAGCAGTCAACGTCGCAGCAATGAAGAAGAATGCGAATCATATTTCATTTCCAGCTGTCTTCCTTTGCTTCCTTTTATCACATCACTTAGAAATGAAATTAGAAAAAGAAAGTGTCACGTGTCATTTAACAGAATGTCAAGTATATATTGTTTTTGAATGGTAAAGGCAAACATAATATTCATACCGCGCAAAGTAGAACAAAGGACTTCATTCTCATGACATTTCTAATTTAACCGTTTTCTTTGATGATTGATACATTTCCCGTTTTCTAATAGTTAAAATCGCTTTTCCAGATGGCGTTGCTGTTAGCATCACAAATTCTTTAATTGCGCTTCTTTGTATCTTGTTTCTTTGTATGGTCAGCACTGCTGCCTCGGTAGTCTTCAATGTGTTGTGTCCCAAGACGGATGTCTTCCTACGCTTCTTCAAGTCTCTGATTTCTTAGTGTATACTTGTCTTTTCGGTAAGTTTTACACTAATAATGTTTTTGTGCATTTATCCTTGAAAAGTAGGTTTCTTGAGCTTTTATTCCGCGTATAGATACGGATCGCGCTTCTAGTTTTGTTTAGAATGCCATGATCAGCTCTTTTCAACTTTTCTATCAAATTCTTTTGGGTTAGTCACATATTTTATTTTTCTGCTTCTGGTAGCCTTGTAAGTTCTTTGTCTTCTAAATGTAGATCATTTTTTTTAAGTTTAATGCAATATGATAGACGAAAGTTACCTCTCTAGCGCAGAGACATTGCGCAAGTCATAGCTAACAAGCTAACAATCAATTACCTCATCATGACAGTCCGGCACGCCAACACTGCTCTCTAGCGGAGGTAGCCATAACTAACATGCGCATTGACATTGCGCAAGTCAAAGGTAACAAGCGAACAATCAATTACCTCATCAAGGCTTCATCAATTTTAGCAGACCAATGTTTTTATCATTATCAGTATAAAATAATGGTTAATAACATGATCAACGCCACCTCACTATTCTGAATGATGCTAGTACTAAATGTAGAAATCCGATAGACAGGTTGATTGTTCATCGGGAACGTGTTTCTAAAGTAAACATTATTTAAGCCCATTGATAATTTCACTCATTTGAATAACGTTTTTTGTTTTAGATTAGCAATAAAATCAAAGTAACAGACCACAGGTCCTTTCGAATCTTTGTGTTGCCTAGCAGCAGTCAACGTCGCAGCAATGAAGAAGAATGCGAATCATATTTCATTTCCAGCTGTTTTCATTTGCTTCCTTTTATCACATCACTTTGAAATGAAATTAGAAAAAGAAAGTGTCACGTGTCATTTAACAGAATGTCAAGTATATATTGTTTTTGAATGGTAAAGGCAAACATAATATTCATACCGCGCAAAGTAGAACAAAGGACTTTATTCTCATGACATTTCTAATTTAACCGTTTTCTTTGATGATTGATACATTTTCCGATTTCTAATAGTTAAAATCGCTTTTCCAGATGGCGTTACTGTTAGCATCACAAATTCTTTTAATTGCGCTTCTTTGTATCTTGTTTCTTTGTATGGTCAGCACTGCTGCCTCGGTAGTCTTCAATGTGTTGTGTCCCAAGACGGATGTCTTCCTACGCTTCCTTCCAAGTCTCTGATTTCTTAGTGTCTACTTGTCTTTTCGGTAAGTCTTTACTCTAATAATGTTTTTGTGCATTTATCCTTGAAAAGTAGGTTTCTTGAGCTTTTATTCCGCGTATAGATACGGAGGAAGGATCGCGCTTCTAGTTTTGTTTAGAATGCCATGATCAGCTCTTTTCAACTTTTCTATCAAATTCTTTTGGGTTAGTCACATATTTTATTTTTCTGCTTCTGGTAGCCTTGTAAGTTCTTTGTCTTCTAAATGTAGATCATTTTTTTTAAGTTTAATGCAATATGATAGACGAAAGTTACCTCTCTAGCGGTGGTAGGCATAAGTACATGCGCAGAGACATTGCGCAAGTCATAGCTAACAAGCTAACAATCAATTACCTCATCATGACAGTCCGGCACGCCAACACTGCTCTCTAGCGGAGGTAGCCATAACTAACATGCGCATTGACATTGCGCAAGTCAAAGGTAACAAGCGAACAATCAATTACCTCATCAAGGCTTCATCAATTTTAGCAGACCAATGTTTTTATCATTATCAGTATAAAATAATGGTTAATAACATGATCAACGCCACCTCACTATTCTGAATGATGCTAGTACTAAATGTAGAAATCCGATAGACAGGTTGATTGTTCATCGGGAACGTGTTTCTAAAGTAAACATTATTTAAGCCCATTGATAATTTCACTCATTTGAATAACGTTTTTTGTTTTAGATTAGCAATAAAATCAAAGTAACAGACCACCAGGTCCTTTCGAATCTTTGTGTTGCTAGCAGCAGTCAACGTCGCAGCAATGAAGAAGAATGCGAATCATATTTCATTTCCAGCTGTCTTCCTTTGCTTCCTTTTATCACATCACTTAGAAATGAAATTAGAAAAAGAAAGTGTCACGTGTCATTTAACAGAATGTCAAGTATATATTGTTTTTGAATGGTAAAGGCAAACATTATATTCATACCGCGCAAAGTAGAACAAAGGACTTCATTCTCATGACATTTCTAATTTAACCGTTTTCTTTGATGATTGATACATTTCCCGTTTTCTAATAGTTAAAATCGCTTTTCCAGATGGCGTTACTGTTAGCATCACAAATTCTTTTAATTGCGCTTCTTTGTATCTTGTTTCTTTGTATGGTCAGCACTGCTGCCTCGGTAGTCTTCAATGTGTTGTGTCCCAAGACGGATGTCTTCCTACGCTTCCTTCCAAGTCTCTGATTTCTTAGTGTCTACTTGTCTTTTCGGTAAGTTTTTACTCTAATAATGTTTTTGTGCATTTATCCTTGAAAAGTAGGTTTCTTGAGCTTTTATTCCGCGTATAGATACGGATCGCGCTTCTAGTTTTGTTTAGAATGCCATGATCAGCTCTTTTCAACTTTTCTATCAAATTCTTTTGGGTTAGTCACATATTTTATTTTTCTGCTTCTGGTAGCCTTGTAAGTTCTTTGTCTTCTAAATGTAGATCATTTTTTTTAAGTTTAATGCAATATGATAGACGAAAGTTACCTCTCTAGCGGTGGTAGGCATACGTACATGCGCAGAGACATTGCGCAAGTCATAGCTAACAAGCTAACAATCAATTACCTCATCATGACAGTCCGGCACGCCAACACTGCTCTCTAGCGGAGGTAGCCATAACTAACATGCGCATTGACATTGCGCAAGTCAAAGGTAACAAGCGAACAATCAATTACCTCATCAAGGCTTCATCAATTTTAGCAGACCAATGTTTTTATCATTATCAGTATAAAATAATGGTTAATAACATGATCAACGCCACCTCACTATTCTGAATGATGCTAGTACTAAATGTAGAAATCCGATAGACAGGGTTGATTGTTCATCGGGAACGTGTTTCTAAAGTAAACATTATTTAAGCCCATTGATAATTTCACTCATTTGAATAACGTTTTTTGTTTTAGATTAGCAATAAAATCAAAGTAACAGACCACCAGGTCCTTTCGAATCTTTGTGTTGCTAGCAGCAGTCAACGTCGCAGCAATGAAGAAGAATGCGAATCATATTTCATTTCCAGCTGTCTTCCTTTGCTTCCTTTTATCACATCACTTAGAAATGAAATTAGAAAAAGAAAGTGTCACGTGTCATTTAACAGAATGTCAAGTATATATTGTTTTTGAATGGTAAAGGCAAACATTATATTCATACCGCGCAAAGTAGAACAAAGGACTTCATTCTCATGACATTTCTAATTTAACCGTTTTCTTTGATGATTGATACATTTCCCGTTTTCTAATAGTTAAAATCGCTTTTCCAGATGGCGTTACTGTTAGCATCACAAATTCTTTTAATTGCGCTTCTTTGTATCTTGTTTCTTTGTATGGTCAGCACTGCTGCCTCGGTAGTCTTCAATGTGTTGTGTCCCAAGACGGATGTCTTCCTACGCTTTCCAGTCTCGATGTCGTGTCTACTTGTCTTTTCAGTAAGTCTTATTCTAATAATGTTTTTGTGCATTTATCCTTGAAAAGTAGGTTTCTTGAGCTTTTATTCCGCGTATAGATACGGAGGAAGGATCGCGCTTCTAGTTTTGTTTAGAATGCCATGATCAGCTCTTTTCAACTTTTCTATCAAATTCTTTTGGGTTAGTCACATATTTTATTTTTCTGCTTCTGGTAGCCTTGTAAGTTCTTTGTCTTCTAAATGTAGATCATTTTTTTTAAGTTTAATGCAATATGATAGACGAAAGTTACCTCTCTAGCGGTGTTAGGCATAAGTACATGCGCAGAGACATTGCGCAAGTCATAGCTAACAAGCTAACAATCAATTACCTCATCATGACAGTCCGGCACGCCAACACTGCTCTCTAGCGGAGGTAGCCATAACTAACATGCGCATTGACATTGCGCAAGTCAAAGGTAACAAGCGAACAATCAATTACCTCATCAAGGCTTCATCAATTTTAGCAGACCAATGTTTTTATCATTATCAGTATAAAATAATGGTTAATAACATGATCAACGCCACCTCACTATTCTGAATGATGCTAGTACTAAATGTAGAAATCCGATAGACAGGTTGATTGTTCATCGGGAACGTGTTTCTAAAGTAAACATTATTTAAGCCCATTGAAAATTTCACTCATTTGAATAACGTTTTTTGTTTTAGATTAGCAATAAAATCAAAGTAACAGACCACCAGGTCCTTTCGAATCTTTGTGTTGCTAGCAGCAGTCAACGTCGCAGCAATGAAGAAGAATGCGAATCATATTTCATTTCCAGCTGTCTTCCTTTGCTTCCTTTTATCACATCACTTAGAAATGAAATTAGAAAAAGAAAGTGTCACGTGTCATTTAACAGAATGTCAAGTATATATTGTTTTTGAATGGTAAAGGCAAACATAATATTCATACCGCGCAAAGTAGAACAAAGGACTTCATTCTCATGACATTTCTAATTTAACCGTTTTCTTTGATGATTGATACATTTCCGTTTTCTAATAGTTAAAATCGCTTTTCCAGATGGCGTTACTGTTAGCATCACAAATTCTTTTAATTGCGCTTCTTTGTATCTTGTTTCTTTGTATGGTCAGCACTGCTGCCTCGGTAGTCTTCAATGTGTTGTGTCCCAAGACGGATGTCTTCCTACGCTTCCTTCCAAGTCTCTGATTTCTTAGTGTCTACTTGTCTTTTCGGTAAGTCTTTACTCTAATAATGTTTTTGTGCATTTATCCTTGAAAAGTAGGTTTCTTGAGCTTTTATTCCGCGTATAGATACGGATCGCGCTTCTAGTTTTGTTTAGAATGCCATGATCAGCTCTTTTCAACTTTTCTATCAAATTCTTTTGGGTTAGTCACATATTTTATTTTTCTGCTTCTGGTAGCCTTGTAAGTTCTTTGTCTTCTAAATGTAGATCATTTTTTTTAAGTTTAATGCAATATGATAGACGAAAGTTACCTCTCTAGCGGTGGTAGGCATACGTACATGCGCAGAGACATTGCGCAAGTCATAGCTAACAAGCTAACAATCAATTACCTCATCATGACAGTCCGGCACGCCAACACTGCTCTCTAGCGGAGGTAGCCATAACTAACATGCGCATTGACATTGCGCAAGTCAAAGGTAACAAGCGAACAATCAATTACCTCATCAAGGCTTCATCAATTTTAGCAGACCAATGTTTTTATCATTATCAGTATAAAATAATGGTTAATAACATGATCAACGCCACCTCACTATTCTGAATGATGCTAGTACTAAATGTAGAAATCCGATAGACAGGTTGATTGTTCATCGGGAACGTGTTTCTAAAGTAAACATTATTTAAGCCCATTGATAATTTCACTCATTTGAATAACGTTTTTTGTTTTAGATTAGCAATAAAATCAAAGTAACAGACCACCAGGTCCTTTCGAATCTTTGTGTTGCTAGCAGCAGTCAACGTCGCAGCAATGAAGAAGAATGCGAATCATATTTCATTTCCAGCTGTCTTCCTTTGCTTCCTTTTATCACATCACTTAGAAATGAAATTAGAAAAAGAAAGTGTCACGTGTCATTTAACAGAATGTCAAGTATATATTGTTTTTGAATGGTAAAGGCAAACATAATATTCATACCGCGCAAAGTAGAACAAAGGACTTCATTCTCATGACATTTCTAATTTAACCGTTTTCTTTGATGATTGATACATTTCCCGTTTTCTAATAGTTAAAATCGCTTTTCCAGATGGCGTTACTGTTAGCATCACAAATTCTTTTAATTGCGCTTCTTTGTATCTTGTTTCTTTGTATGGTCAGCACTGCTGCCTCGGTAGTCTTCAATGTGTTGTGTCCCAAGACGGATGTCTTCCTACGCTATTTCAAGTCTCCGATGTCGTAGTGTATACTTATCTTTTCGGTAAGTCTTTAATAATGTTTTTGTGCATTTATCCTTGAAAAGTGGGTTTCTTGAGCTTTTATTCCGCGTATATATACGGAGGAAGGATCGCGCTTCTCGCTTTGTTTAGAATGCCATGATCAGCTCTTTTTTCAACTTTTCTATCAAATTCTTTTGGGTTATTCACATATTTTATTTTTCTCTTTCTGGTAGCCTTGTAAGTTCTTTGTCTTCTAAATGTAGATCATTTTTTTTTAAGTTTAATGCAATATGATAGACGAAAGTTACCTCTCTAGTGGTGGTAGGCATAAGTACATGCGCAGAGACATTGCGCAAGTCATAGCTAACAAGCTAACAATCAATTACCTCATCATGACTGTCCGGCACGCCAACACTGCTCTCTAGCGGAGGTAGCCATAACTATCATGCGCATTGACATTGCGCAAGTCAAAGGTAAGAAGCGAACAATCAATTACCTCATCAAGGCTTCATCAATTTTAGCAGACCAATGTTTTTATCATTATCAGTATAAAATAATGGTTAATAACATGATCAACGCCACCTCACTATTCTGAATGATGCTAGTACTAAATGTAGAAATCCGATAGACAGGTTGATTGTTCATCGGGAACGTGTTTCTAAAGTAAACATTATTTAACCCCATTGAAAATTTCACTCATTTGAATAACGTTTTTTGTTTTAGATTAGCAATAAAATCAAAGTAACAGACCACTAGGTCCTTTCGAATCTTTGTGTTGCCAGCAGCAGTCAACGTCGCAGCAATGATGAAGAATGCGAATCATATTTCATTTCCAGCTGTTTTCATTTGCTTCCTTTTATCACATCACTTTGAAATGAAATTAGAAAAAGAAAGTGTCACGTGTCATTTAACAGAATGTCAAGTATATATTGTTTTTGAATGGTAAAGGCAAACAATATTCATACCGCGCAAAGTAGAACAAAGGACTTCATTCTCATGACATTTCTAATTTAACCGTTTTCTTTGATGATTGATACATTTCCCGTTTTCTAATAGTTAAAATCGCTTTTCCAGATGGCGTTACTGTTAGCATCACAAATTCTTTTAATTGCGCTTCTTTGTATCTTGTTTCTTTGTATGGTCAGCACTGCTGCCTCGGTAGTCTTCAATGTGTTGTGTCCCAAGACGGATGTCTTCCTACGCTTCCTTCCAAGTCTCTGATTTCTTAATGTCTACTTGTCTTTTCGGTAAGTCTTTACTCTAATAATGTTTTTGTGCATTTATCCTTGAAAAGTAGGTTTCTTGAGCTTTTATTCCGCGTATAGATACGGAGGAAGGATCGCGCTTCAATTTTTGTTTAGAATGCCATGATCAGCTCTTTTTTCAACTTTTCTATCAAATTCTTTAGGGTTATTCACATTTTATTTTTCTTCTTCTGGTAGCCTTGTAAGTTCTTTGTCTTCTAAATGTAGATCATTTTTTTTAAGTTTAATGCAATATGATAGACGAAAGTTACCTCTCTAGCGGTGGTAGGCATAAGTACATGCGCAGAGACATTGCGCAAGTCATAGCTAACAAGCTAACAATCAATTACCTCATCATGACAGTCCGGCACCTCTAGCGGAGGTAGCCATAACTAACATGCGCATTCACATTGCGCAAGTCAAAGGTAACAAGCGAACAATCAATTACCTCATCAAGGCTTCATCAATTTTAGCAGACCAATGTTTTTATCATTATCAGTATAAAATAATGGTTAATAACATGATCAACGCCACCTCACTATTCTGAATGATGCTAGTACTAAATGTAGAAATCCGATAGACAGGTTGATTGTTCATCGGGAACGTGTTTCTAAAGTAAACATTATTTAACCCCATTGATAATTTCAATCATTTGAATAACGTTTTTTGTTTTAGATTAGCAATAAAATCAAAGTAACAGACCACCAGGTCCTTTCGAATCTTTGTGTTGCTAGCAGCAGTCAACGTCGCAGCAATGAAGAAGAATGCGAATCATATTTCATTTCCAGCTGTCTTCCTTTGCTTCCTTTTATCACATCACTTAGAAATGAAATTAGAAAAAGAAAGTGTCACGTGTCATTTAACAGAATGTCAAGTATATATTTTTTGAATGGTAAAGGAAAACATAATATTCATACCGCACAAAGTAGAACAAAGGACTTCATTCTCATGACATTTCTAATTTAACCGTTTTCTTTGATGATTGATACATTTCCCGTTTTCTAATAGTTAAAATCGCTTTTCCAGATGGCGTTACTAATAGCATCACAAATTCTTTTAATTGCGCTTCTTTGTATCTTGTTTCTTTGTATGGTCAGCACTGCTGCCTCGGTAGTCTTCAATGTGTTGTGTCCCAAGACGGATGTCTTCCTACGCTATTTCAAGTCTCTGATGTCTTAGTGTCTACTTATCTTTTCGGTAAGTCTTTAATAATGTTTTTGTGCATTTATCCTTGAAAAGTGGGTTTCTTGAGCTTTTATTCCGCGTATATATACGGAGGAGGGATCGCGCTTCTTGCTTTGTTTAGAATGCCATGATCAGCTCTTTTTTCAACTTTTCTATCAAATTCTTTTGGGTTATTCACATATTTTATTTTTCTCTTTCTGGTAGCCTTGTAAGTTCTTTGTCTTGTAAATGTAGATCATTTTTTTTAAGTTTAATGCAATATGATAGACGAAAGTTACCTCTCTAGTGGTGGTAGGCATAAGTACATGCGCAGAGACATTGCGCAAGTCATAGCTAACAAGCTAACAATCATCATGACAGTCCGGCACGCCAACACTGCTCTCTAGCGGAGGTAGCAATAACTATCATGCCCATTGACATTGCGCAAGTCAAAGGTAACAAGCGAACAATCAATTACCTCATCAAGGCTTCATCAATTTTAGCAGACCAATGTTTTTATCATTATCAGTATAAAATAATAGTTAATAACATGATCAACGCCACCTCACTATTCGGATTTCTAAATGTAGAAATCCGATAGACAAGTTGATTGTTCATCGGGAACGTGTTTCTAAAGTAAACATTATTTAACCCCATTGAAAAAGTCACTCATTTGAATAACGTTTTTTGTTTTAGATTAGTAATAAAATCAAAGTAACAGACCACTAGGTCCTTTCGAATCTTTGTGTTGCCAGCAGCAGTCAACGTCGCAGCAATGATGAAGAATGCGAATCGAATTTCATTTCCAGCTGTTTTCATTTGCTTCCTTTTATCACATCACTTTGAAATGAAATTAGAAAAAGAAAGTGTCACGTGTCATTTAACAGAATGTCAAGTATATATTGTTTTTGAATGGTAAAGGTATACATAATATTCATTTCGCGCAAAGTAGAACAAAGGACTTCATTCTCATGACATTTCTAATTTAACCGTTTTCTTTGATGATTGATACATTTCCCGTTTTCTAATAGTTAAAATCGCTTTTCCAGATGGCGTTACTGTTAGCATCACAAATTCTTTTAATTGCGCTTCTTTGTATCTTGTTTCTTTGTATGGTCAGCACTGCTGCCTCGGTGGTCTTCAATGTGTTGGGTCCCAAGACGGATGTCTTCCTACGCTTCCTTCCAAGTCTGTGATTTCTTAGTGTCTACTTGTCTTTTCGGTAAGTCTTTACTCTAGTAATGTTTTTGTGCATTTATCCTTGAAAAGTAGGTTTCTTGAGCTTTTATTCCGCGTATAGATACGGAGGAAGGATCGCGCTTCTAGTTTTGTTTAGAATGCCATGATCAGCTCTTTTCAACTTTTCTATCAAATTCTTTTGGGTTATTCACATATTTTATTTTTCTTCTTCTGGTAGCCTTGTAAGTGCTTTGTCTTCTAAATGTAGATCATTTTTTTTAAGTTTAAGTTTAAGTTTAAGTTTTTTTTAAGTATGATAGACGAAAGTTACCTCTCTAGTGGTGGTAGGCATAAGTACATGCGCAGAGACATTGCGCAAGTCATAGCTAACAATCTAACAATCAATTACCTCATCATGACTGTCCGGCACGCCAACACTGCTCTCTAGAGGAGGTAGCCATAACTATCATGCGCATTGACATTGCGCAAGTCAAAGGTAACAAGCGAACAATCAATTACCTCATCAAGGCTTCATCAATTTTAGCAGACCAATGTTTTTATCAGTATAAAATAATAGTTATTCACATATTCACATTTTATTTTTCTTCTTCTGGTAGCCTTGTAAGTTCTTTTCTTCTAAATGTAGATCATTTTTTCTAAGTTTAATGCAATATGATTGACGAAAGTTACCTCTCTAGCGGTGGTAGGCAGAGACATTGCGCAAGTCATAGCTAACAAGCTAACAATCAGTCCGGCACGCCAACACTGCTCTCTAGCTGAGGTAGCCATAACTAACATGCGCATTGACATTGCGCAAGTCAAAGGTAACAAGCGAACAATCAATTACCTCATCAAGGCTTCATCAATTTTCGCAGACCAATGTTTTTATCATTATCAGTATAAAATAATGGTTAATAACATGATCAACGCCACCTCACTATTCTGAATGATGCTAGTACTAAATGTAGAAATCCGATAGACAGGTTGATTGTTCATCGGGAACGTGTTTCTAAAGTAAACATTATTTAACCCCATTGAAAATTTCACTCATTTGAATAACGTTTTTTGTTTTAGATTAGCAATAAAATCAAAGTAACAGACCACTAGGTCCTTTCGAATCTTTGTGTTGCCAGCAGCAGTCAACGTCGCAGCAATGATAAAGAATGCGAATCATATTTCATTTCCAGCTGTTTTCATTTGCTTCCTTTTATCACATCACTTTGAAATGAAATTAGAAAAAGAAAGTGTCACGTGTCATTTGACAGAATGTCAAGTATATATTGTTTTTGAATGGTAAAGGTAAACATAATATTCATACCGCGCAAAGTAGAACAAAGGACTTCATTCTCATGACATTTCTAATTTAACCGTTTTCTTTGATGATTGATACATTTCCCGTTTTCTAATAGTTAAAATCGCTTTTCCAGATGGCGTTACTGTTAGCATCACAAATTCTTTTAATTGCGCTTCTTTGTATCTTGTTTCTTTGTATGGTCAGCCACTGCTGCCTCGGTGGTCTTCAATGTGTTGTGTCCCGAGACGGATGTCTTCCTACGCTTCCTTCCAAGTCTCTGATTTCTTAGTGTCTACTTGTCTTTTCGGTAAGTCTTTACTCTAATAATGTTTTTGTGCATTTATCCTTGAAAAGTAGGTTTCTTGAGCTTTTATTCCGCGTATAGATACGGAGGAAGGATCGCGCTTCTAGTTTTGTTTAGAATGCCATGATCAGCTCTTTTCAACTTTTCTATCAAATTCTTTTGGGTTATTCACATATTTTATTTTTCTCTTTCTGGTAGCCTTGTAAGTTCTTTGTCTTCTAAATGTAGATCATTTTTTCTAAGTTTAATGCAATATGATAGACGAAAGTTACCTCTCTAGCGGTGGTAGGCATAAGTACATGCGCAGAGACATTGCGCAAGTCATAGCTAACAAGCTAACAATCAGTCCGGCACGCCAACACTGCTCTCTAGCGGAGGTAGCCATAACTAACATGCGCATTGACATTGCGCAAGTCAAAGGTAACAAGCGAACAATCAATTACCTCATCAAGTCTTCATCAATTTTAGCAGACCAATGTTTTTATCATTATCAGTATAAAATAATGGTTAATAACATGATCAACGCCACCTCACTATTCTGAATGATGCTAGTACTAAATGTAGAAATCCGATAGACAGGTTGATTGTTCATCGGGAACGTGTTTCTAAAGTAAACATTATTTAACCACATTGATAATTTCACTCATTTGAATAACGTTTTTCATTTTAGATTAGCAATAAAATCAAAGTAACAGACCACCAGATCCTTTCGAATCTTTGTGTTGCTAGCAGCAGTCAACGTCGCAGCAATGAAGAAGAATGCGAATCATATTTCATTTCCAGCTGTCTTCCTTTGCTTCCTTTTATCATATCACTTAGAAATGAAATTAGAAAAAGAAAGTGTCACGTGTCATTTAACAGAATGTCAAGTATATATTGTTTTTGAATGGTAAAGGTAAACATAATATTCATACCACGCAAAGTAGAACAAAGGACTTCATTCTCATGACATTTCTAATTTAACCGTTTTCTTTGATGATTGATACATTTCCCGTTTTCTAATAGTTAAAATCGCTTTTCCAGATGGCGTTACTGTTAGCATCACAAATTCTTTTAATTGCACTTCTTTGTATCTTGTTTCTTTGTATGGTCAGCACTGCTGCCTCGGTAGTCTTCAATGTGTTGTGTCCCAAGACGGATGTCTTCCTACGCTATTTCAAGTCTCTGATGTCTTAGTGTCTAATCTTTTCGGTAAGTCTTTAATAATGTTTTTGTGCATTTATCCTTGAAAAGTGGGTTTCTTGAGCTTTTATTCCGCGTATATATACGGAGGAAGGATCGCGCTTCTTGCTTTGTTTAGAATGCTATGATCAGCTCTTTTTTCAACTTTTCTATCAAATTCTTTTGGGTTATTCACATATTTTATTTTTCTCTTTCTGGTAGCCTTGTAAGTTCTTTGTCTTCTAAATGTAGATCATTTTTTTTAAGTTTAATGCAATATGATAGACGAAAGTTACCTCTCTAGTGGTGGTAGGCATAAGTACATGCGCAGAGACATTGCGCAAGTCATAGCTAACAAGCTAACAATCAATTACCTCATCATGACTGTCCGGCACGCCAACACTGCTCTCTAGCGGAGGTAGCCATAAGTATCATGCGCATTGACATTGCGCAAGTCAAAGGTAACAAGCGAACAATCAATTACCTCATCAAGGCTTCATCAATTTTAGCAGACCAATGTTTTTATCATTATCAGTATAAAATAATAGTTAATAACATGATCAACGCCACCTCACTATTCTGAATGATGCTAGTACTAAATGTAGAAATCCGATAGACAGGTTGATTGTTCATCGGGAACGTGTTTCTAAAGTAAACATTATTTAACCCCATTGAAAATTTCACTCATTTGAATAACTTTTTTTGTTTTAGATTAGCAATAAAATCAAAGTAACAGACCACTAGGTCCTTTCGAATCTTTGTGTTGCCAGCAGCAGTCAACGTCGCAGCAATGATGAAGAATGCGAATCATATTTCATTTCCAGCTGTTTTCATTTGCTTCCTTTTATCACATCACTTTGAAATGAAATTAGAAAAAGAAAGTGTCACGTGTCATTTAAGAGAATGTCAAGTATATATTGTTTTTGAATGGTAAAGGTAAACATAATATTCATACCGCGCAAAGTAGAACAAAGGACTTCATTCTCATGACATTTCCAATTTAACCGTTTTCTTTGATGATTGATACATTTCCCGTTTTCTAATAGTTAAAATCGCTTTTCCAGATGGCGTTACTGTTAGCATCACAAATTCTTTTAATTGCGCTTCTTTGTATCTTGTTTCTTTGTATGGTCAGCACTGCTGCCTCGGTAGTCTTCAATGTGTTGTGTCCCAAGACGGATGTCTTCCTACGCTTCCTTCCAAGTCTCTGATTTCTTAGTGTCTACTTGTCTTTTCGGTAAGTCTTTACTCTAATAATGTTTTTGTGCATTTATCCTTGAAAAGTGGGTTTCTTGAGCTTTTAATCCTTCCGGAGGAAGGATCGCGCTTCTAGTTTTGTTTAGAATGCCATGATCAGCTCTTTTTTCAACTTTTCTATCAAATTCTTTTGGGTTTTTCACATATTTTATTTTTCTCTTTCTGGTAGCCTTGTAAGTTCTTTGTCTTCTAAATGTAGATCATTTTTTTTAAGTTTAATGCAATATGATAGACGAAAGTTACCTCTCTAGTGGTGGTAGGCATAAGTACATGCGCAGAGACATTGCGCAAGTCATAGCTAAAAAGCTAACAATCAATTACCTCATCATGACTGTCCGGCACGCCAACACTGCTCTCTAGCGGAGGTAGCCATAACTAACATGCGCATTGACATTGCGCAAGTCAAAGGTAACAAGCGAACAATCAATTACCTCATCAAGGCTTCATCAATTTTAGCAGACCAATGTTTTTATCATTATCAGTATAAAATAATAGTTAATAACATGATCAACGCCACCTCACTATTCTGAATGATGCTAGTACTAAATGTAGAAATCCGATAGACTGGTTGATTGTTCATCGGGAACGTGTTTCTAAAGTAAACATTATTTAACCCCATTGAAAATTTCACTCATTTGAATAACGTTTTTTGTTTTAGATTAGCAATAAAATCAAAGTAACAGACCACTAGGTCCTTTCGAATCTTTGTGTTGCTAGCAGCAGTCAACGTCGCAGCAATGATGAAGAATGCGAATCATATTTCCAGCTGTCTTCCTTTGCTTCCTTTTATCACATCACTTAGAAATGAAATTAGAAAAAGAAAGTGTCACGTGTCATTTAAGAGAATGTCAAGTATATATTGTTTTTGAATGGTAAAGGTAAACATAATATTCATACCGCGCAAAGTAGAACAAAGGACTTCATTCTCATGACATTTCTAATTTAACCGTTTTCTTTGATGATTGATACATTTCCCGTTTTCTAATAGTTAAAATCGCTTTTCCAGATGGCGTTACTGTTAGCATCACAAATTCTTTTAATTGCGCTTCTTTGTATCTTGTTTCTTTGTATGGTCAGCACTGCTGCCTCGGTAGTCTTCAATGTGTTGTGTCCCAAGACGGATGTCTTCCTACGCTTCTTTCAAGTCTCTGATGTCTTAGTGTCTACTTATCTTTTCGGTAAGTCTTTACTCTAATAATGTTTTTGTGCATTTATCCTTGAAAAGTGGGTTTCTTGAGCTTTTATTCCGCGTATATATACGGAGGAAGGATCGCGCTTCTTGCTTTGTTTAGAATGCCATGATCAGCTCTTTTTTCAACTTTTCTATCAAATTCTTTTGGGTTATTCACATATTTTATTTTTCTCTTCTGGTAGCCTTGTAAGTTCTTTGTCTTCTAAATGTAGATCATTTTTTTTAAGTTTAATGCAATATGATAGACGAAAGTTACCTCTCTAGTGGTGGTAGGCATAAGTACATGCGCAGAGACATTGCGCAAGTCATAGCTAACAAGCTAACAATCAATTACCTCATCATGACTGTCCGGCACGCCAACACTGCTCTCTAGCGGAGGTAGCCATAACTAACATGCGCATTGACATTGCGCAAGTCAAAGGTAACAAGCGAACAATCAATTACCTCATCAAGGCTTCATCAATTTTAGCAGACCAATGTTTTTATCATTATCAGTATAAAATAATAGTTAATAACATGATCAACGCCACCTCACTATTCTGAATGATGCTAGTACTAAATGTAGAAATCCGATAGACAGGTTGATTGTTCATCGGGAACGTGTTTCTAAAGTAAACATTATTTAACCCCATTGAAAATTTCACTCATTTGAATAACGTTTTTTGTTTTAGATTAGCAATAAAATCAAAGTAACAGACCACTAGGTCCTTTCGAATCTTTGTGTTGCCAGCAGCAGTCAACGTCGCAGCAATGATGAAGAATGCGAATCATATTTCATTTCCAGCTGTTTCATTTGCTTCCTTTTATCACATCACTTTGAAATGAAATTAGAAAAAGAAAGTGTCACGTGTCATTTAAGAGAATGTCAAGTATATATTGTTTTTGAATGGTAAAGGTAAACATAATATTCATACCGCGCAAAGTAGAACAAAGGACTTCATTCTCATGACATTTCCAATTTAACCGTTTTCTTTGATGATTGATACATTTCCCGTTTTCTAATAGTTAAAATCGCTTTTCCAGATGGCGTTACTGTTAGCATCACAAATTCTTTTAATTGCGCTTCTTTGTATCTTGTTTCTTTGTATGGTCAGCACTGCTGCCTCGGTAGTCTTCAATGTGTTGTGTCCCAAGACGGATGTCTTCCTACGCTTCCTTCCAAGTCTCTGATTTCTTAGTGTCTACTTGTCTTTTCGGTAAGTCTTTACTCTAATAATGTTTTTGTGCATTTATCCTTGAAAAGTGGGTTTCTTGAGCTTTTAATCCTTCCGGAGGAAGGATCGCGCCTCTAGTTTTGTTTAGAATGCCATGATCAGCTCTTTTTTCAACTTTTCTATCAAATTCTTTTGGGTTTTTCACATATTTTATTTTTCTCTTTCTGGTAGCCTTGTAAGTTCTTTGTCTTCTAAATGTAGATCATTTTTTTTAAGTTTAATGCAATATGATAGACGAAAGTTACCTCTCTAGTGGTGGTAGGCATAAGTACATGCGCAGAGACATTGCGCAAGTCATAGCTAAAAAGCTAACAATCAATTACCTCATCATGACTGTCCGGCACGCCAACACTGCTCTCTAGCGGAGGTAGCCATAACTAACATGCGCATTGACATTGCGCAAGTCAAAGGTAACAAGCGAACAATCAATTACCTCATCAAGGCTTCATCAATTTTAGCAGACCAATGTTTTTATCATTATCAGTATAAAATAAACGTTAATAACATGATCAACGCCACCTCATTATTCTGAATGATGCTAGTACTAAATGTAGAAATCCGATAGACAGGTTGATTGTTCATCGGGAACGTGTTTCTAAAGTAAACATTATTTAACCCCATTGAAAATTTCACTCATTTGAATAACGTTTTTTGTTTTAGATTAGCAATAAAATCAAAGTAACAGACCACTAGGTCCTTTCGAATCTTTGTGTTGCTAGCAGCAGTCAACGTCGCAGCAATGATGAAGAATGCGAATCATATTTCATTTCCAGCTGTTTCATTTGCTTCCTTTTATCACATCACTTTGAAATGAAATTAGAAAAAGAAAGTGTCACGTGTCATTTAAGAGAATGTCAAGTATATATTGTTTTTGAATGGTAAAGGTAAACATAATATTCATACCGCGCAAAGTAGAACAAAGGACTTCATTCTCATGACATTTCTAATTTAACCGTTTTCTTTGATGATTGATACATTTCCCGTTTTCTAATAGTTAAAATCGCTTTTCCAGATGGCGTTACTGTTAGCATCACAAATTCTTTTAATTGCGCTTCTTTGTATCTTGTTTCTTTGTATGGTCAGCACTGCTGCCTCGGTAGTCTTCAATGTGTTGTGTCCCAAGACGGATGTCTTCCTACGCTCTGTATTTCAAGTCTCTGATGTCTTAGTGTCTACTTATCTTTTCGGTAAGTCTTTACTCTAATAATGTTTTTGTGCATTTATCCTTGAAAAGTGGGTTTCTTGAGCTTTTATTCCGCGTATATATACGGAGGAAGGATCGCGCTTCTTGCTTTGTTTAGAATGCCATGATCAGCTCTTTTTTCAACTTTTCTATCAAATTCTTTTGGGTTATTCACATATTTTATTTTTCTGCTTCTGGTAGTCTTGTAAGTTCTTTGTCTTCTAAATGTAGATCATTTTTTTTAAGTTTAATGCAATATGATAGACGATAGTTACCTCTCTAGTGGTGGTAGGAATAACTACATGCGCAGAGACATTGCGCAAGTCATAGCTAACAAGCTAACAATTAATTACCTCATCATGACTGTCCGGCACGCCAACACTGCTCTCTAGCGGAGGTAGCTATAACTAACATGCGCATTGACATTGCGCAAGTCAAAGGTAACAAGCGAACAATCAATTACCTCATCAAGGCTTCATCAATTTTAGCAGACCAATGTTTTTATCATTATCAGTATAAAATAATGGTTAATAACATGATCAACGCCACCTCACTATTCTGAATGATGCTAGTACTAAATGTAGAAATCCGATAGACAGGTTGATTGTTCATCGGGAACGTGTTTCTAAAGTAAACATTATTTAACCCCATTGAAAATTTCACTCATTTGAATAACGTTTTTTGTTTTAGATTAGCAATAAAATCAAAGTAACAGACCACTAGGTCCTTTCGAATCTTTGTGTTGCTAGCAGCAGTCAACGTCGCAGCAATGATGAAGAATGCGAATCATATTTCATTTCCAGCTGTTTTCATTTGCTTCCTTTTATCACATCACTTTGAAATGAAATTAGAAAAAGAAAGTGTCACGTGTCATTTAAGAGAATGTCAAGTATATATTGTTTTTGAATGGTAAAGGTAAACATAATATTCATACCGCGCAAAGTAGAACAAAGGACTTCATTCTCATGACATTTCTAATTTAACCGTTTTCTTTGATGATTGATACATTTCCCGTTTTCTAATAGTTAAAATCGCTTTTCCAGATGGCGTTACTGTTAGCATCACAAATTCTTTTAATTGCGCTTCTTTGTATCTTGTTTCTTTGTATGGTCAGCACTGCTGCCTCGGTAGTCTTCAATGTGTTGTGTCCCAAGACGGATGTCTTCCTACGCTCTGTATTTCAAGTCTCTGATGTCTTAGTGTCTACTTATCTTTTCGGTAAGTCTTTACTCTAATAATGTTTTTGTGCATTTATCCTTGAAAAGTGGGTTTCTTGAGCTTTTATTCCGCGTATATATACGGAGGAAGGATCGCGCTTCTTGCTTTGTTTAGAATGCCATGATCAGCTCTTTTTTCAACTTTTCTATCAAATTCTTTTGGGTTATTCACATATTTTATTTTTCTCTTCTGGTAGCCTTGTAAGTTCTTTGTCTTCTAAATGTAGATCATTTTTTTTAAGTTTAATGCAATATGATAGACGAAAGTTACCTCTCTAGTGGTGGTAGGCATAAGTACATGCGCAGAGACATTGCGCAAGTCATAGCTAACAAGCTAACAATCAATTACCTCATCATGACTGTCCGGCACGCCAACACTGCTCTCTAGCGGAGGTAGCCATAACTAACATGCGCATTGACATTGCGCAAGTCAAAGGTAACAAGCGAACAATCAATTACCTCATCAAGGCTTCATCAATTTTAGCAGACCAATGTTTTTATCATTATCAGTATAAAATAATGGTTAATAACATGATCAACGCCACCTCACTATTCTGAATGATGCTAGTACTAAATGTAGAAATCCGATAGACAGGTTGATTGTTCATCGGGAACGTGTTTCTAAAGCAAACATTATTTAACCCCATTGATAATTTCACTCATTTGAATAACGTTTTTTGTTTTAGATTAGCAATAAAATCAAAGAAACAGACCACAAGGTCCTTTCGAATCTTTGTGTTGCTAGCAGCAGTCAACGTCGCAGCAATGAAGAGGAATGCGAATCATATTTCATTTCCAGCTGTCTTCCTTTGCTTCCTTTTAACCAATCACTTAGAAATGAAATTAGAAAAAGAAAGTGTCACGTGTCATTTAAGAGAATGTCAAGTATATATTGTTTTTGAATGGTAAAGGTAAACATAATATTCATACCGCGCAAAGTAGAACAAAGGACTTCATTCTCATGACATTTCTAATTTAACCGTTTTCTTTGATGATTGATACATTTCCCGTTTTCTAATAGTTAAAATCGCTTTTCCAGATGGCGTTACTGTTAGCATCACAAATTCTTTTAATTGCGCTTCTTTGTATCTTGTTTCTTTGTATGGTCAGCACTGCTGCCTCGGTAGTCTTCAATGTGTTGTGTCCCAAGACGGATGTCTTCCTACGCTATTTCAAGTCTCTGATGTCTTAGTGTCTACTTATCTTTTCGGTAAGTCTTTAATAATGTTTTTGTGCATTTATCCTTGAAAAGTGGGTTTCTTGAGCTTTTATTCCGCGTATATATACGGAGGAAGGATCGCGCTTTTTGCTTTGTTTAGAATGCCATGATCAGCTCTTTTTTCAACTTTTCTATCAAATTCTTTTGGGTTATTCACATATTTTATTTTTCTCTTTCTGGTAGCCTTGTAAGTTCTTTGTCTTCTAAATGTAGATCATTTTTTTTAAGTTTAATGCAATATGATAGACGAAAGTTACCTCTCTAGTGGTGGTAGGCATAAGTACATGCGCAGAGACATTGCGCAAGTCATAGCTAACAAGCTAACAATCAATTACCTCATCATGACTGTCCGGCACGCCAACACTGCTCTCTAGCGGAGGTAGCCATAACTAACATGCGCATTGACATTGCGCAAGTCAAAGGTAACAAGCGAACAATCAATTACCTCATCAGGGCTTCATCAATTTTAGCAGACCAATGTTTTTATCATTATCAGTATAAAATAATGGTTAATAACATGATCAACGCCACCTCACTATTCTGAATGATGCTAGTACTAAATGTAGAAATCCGATAGACAGGTTGATTGTTCATCGGGAACGTGTTTCTAAAGTAAACATTATTTAACCCCATTGATAATTTCACTCATTTGAATAACGTTTTTTGTTTTAGATTAGCAATAAAATCAAAGTAACAGACCACCAGGTCCTTTCGAATCTTTGTGTTGCTAGCAGCAGTCAACGTCGCAGCAATGAAGAAGAATGCGAATCATATTTCATTTCCAGCTGTCTTCCTTTGCTTCCTTAGAAATGAAATTAGAAAAAGAAAGTGTCACGTGTCATTTAAGAGAATGTCAAGTATATATTGTTTTTGAATGGTAAAGGAAAAACATAATATTCATACCGCGCAAAGTAGAACAAAGGACTTCATTCTCATGACATTTCTAATTTAACCGTTTTCTTTGATGATTGATACATTTCCCGTTTTCTAATAGTTAAAATCGCTTTTTCAGATGGCGTTACTGTTAGCATCACAAATTCTTTTAATTGCGCTTCTTTGTATCTTGTTTCTTTGTATGGTCAGCACTGCTGCCTCGGTAGTCTTCAATGTGTTGTGTCCCAAGTCGGATGTCTTCCTACGCTCTGTATTTCAAGTCTCTGATGTCTTAGTGTCTACTTATCTTTTCGGTAAATCTTTACTCTAATAATGTTTTTGTACATTTATCCTTGAAAAGTGGGTTTCTTGAGCTTTTATTCCGCGTATATATACGGAGGAAGGATCGCGCTTTTTGTTTTGTTTAGAATGCCATGATCAGCTCTTTTTTCAACTTTTCTATCAAATTCTTTTGGGTAAATCACATATTTTATTTTTCTCTTTCTGGTAGCCTTGTAAGTTCTTTGTCTTCTAAATGTAGAACATTTTTTTTAAATTTAATGCTATATGATAGACGAAAGTTACCTCTCTAGTGGTGGTAGGCATAAGTACATGCGCAGAGACATTGCGCAAGTCATAGCTAACAAGCTAACAATCAATTACCTCATCATGACTGTCCGGCACGCCAACACTGCTCTCTAGCGGAGGTAGCCATAACTAACATGCGCATTGACATTGCGCAAGTCAAAGGTAACAAGCGAACAATCAATTACCTCATCAAGGCTTCATCAATTTTAGCAGACCAATGTTTTTATCATTATCAGTATAAAATAATGGTTAATAACATGATCAACGCCACCTCACTATTCTGAATGATGCTAGTACTAAATGTAGAAATCCGATAGACAGGTTGATTGTTCATCGGGAACGTGTTTTTTAAAGTAAACATTATTTAACCCCATTGATAATTTCACTCATTTGAATAACGTTTTTTGTTTTAGATTAGCAATAAAATCAAAGTAACAGACCACCAGGTCCTTTCGAATCTTTGTGTTGCTAGCAGCAGTCAACGTCGCAGCAATGAAGAAGAATGCGAATCATATTTCATTTCCAGCTGTCTTCCTTTGCTTCCTTATCATATCACTTAAATTAGAAAAAGAAAGTGTCACGTGTCATTTAACGAATGTCAGTATATATTGTTTTTGAATGGTAAAGGAAAACATAATATTCATACCGCGCAAAGTAGAACAAAGGACTTCATTCTCATGACATTTCTAATTTAACCGTTTTCTTTGATGATTGATACATTTCCCGTTTTCTAATAGTTAAAATCGCTTTTCCAGATGGCGTTACTGTTAGCATCACAAATTCTTTTAATTGCGCTTCTTTGTATCTTGTTTCTTTGTATGGTCAGCACTGCTGCCTCGGTAGTCTTCAATGTGTTGTGTCCCAAGACGGATGTCTTCCTACGCTCTGTATTTCAAGTCTCTGATGTCTTAGTGTCTACTTATCTTTTCGGTAAGTCTTTACTCTAATAATGTTTTTGTGCATTTATCCTTGAAAAGTGGGTTTCTTGAGCTTTTATTCCGCGTATATATACGGAGGAAGGATCGCGCTTCTTGTTTTGTTTAGAATGCCATGATCAGCTCTTTTTTCAACTTTTCTATCAAATTCTTTTGGGTTATTCACATATTTTATTTTTCTGCTTCTGGTAGCCTTGTAAGTTCTTTGTCTTCTAAATGTAGATCATTTTTTTTAAGTTTAATGCAATATGATAGACGAAAGTTACCTCTCTAGTGGTGGTAGGCATAAGTACATGCGCAGAGACATTGCGCAAGTCATAGCTAACAAGCTAACAATCAATTACCTCATCATGACTGTCCGGCACGCCAACACTGCTCTCTAGCGGAGGTAGCCATAACTAACATGCGCATTGACATTGCGCAGGTCAAAGGTAACAAGCGAACAATCAATTACCTCATCAAGGCTTCATCAATTTTAGCAGACCAATGTTTTTATCATTATCAGTATAAAATAATGGTTAATAACATGATCAACGCCACCTCACTATTCTGAATGATGCTAGTACTAAATGTAGAAATCCGATAGACAGGTTGATTGTTCATCGGGAACGTGTTTCTAAAGTAAACATTATTTAACCCCATTGAAAATTTCACTCATTTGAATAACGTTTTTTGTTTTAGATTAGCAATAAAATCAAAGTAACAGACCACCAGGTCCTTTCGAATCTTTGTGTTGCTAGCAGCAGTCAACGTCGCAGCAATGATGAAGAATGCGAATCATATTTCATTTCCAGCTGTCTTCATTTGCTTCCTTTATCATATCACTTATAAATGAAATTAGAAAATGTCACGTGTCATTTAACAGAATGTCAAGTATATATTGTTTTTGAATGGTAAAGGAAAACATAATATTCATACCGCGCAAAGTAGAACAAAGGACTTCATTCTCATGACATTTCTAATTTAACCGTTTTCTTTGATGATTGATACATTTCCCGTTTTCTAATAGTTAAAATCGCTTTTCCAGATGGCGTTACTGTTAGCATCACAAATTCTTTTAATTGCGCTTCTTTGTATCTTGTTTCTTTGTATGGTCAGCACTGCTGCCTCGGTAGTCTTCAATGTGTTGTGTCCCAAGACGGATGTCTTCCTACGCTCTGTATTTCAAGTCTCTGATGTCTTAGTGTCTACTTATCTTTTCGGTAAGTCTTTACTCTAATAATGTTTTTGTGCATTTATCCTTGAAAAGTGGGTTTCTTGAGCTTTTATTCCGCGTATATATACGGAGGAAGGATCGCGCTTCTTGTTTTGTTTAGAATGCCATGATCAGCTCTTTTTTCAACTTTTCTATCAAATTCTTTTGGGTTATTCACATATTTTATTTTTCTCTTTCTGGTAGCCTTGTAAGTTCTTTGTCTTCTAAATGTAGATCATTTTTTTAAGTTTAATGCAATATGATAGACGAAAGTTACCTCTCTAGTGGTGGTAGGCATAAGTACATGCGCAGAGACATTGCGCAAGTCATAGCTAACAAGCTAACAATCAATTACCTCATCATGACAGTCCGGCACGCCAACACTGCTCTCTAGCGGAGGTAGCCATAACTAACATGCGCATTGACATTGCGCAAGTCAAAGGTAACAAGCGAACAATCAATTACCTCATCAAGGCTTCATCAATTTTAGCAGACCAATGTTTTTATCATTATCAGTATAAAATAATGGTTAATAACATGATCAACGCCACCTCACTATTCTGAATGATGCTAGTACTAAATGTAGAAATCCGATAGACAGGTTGATTGTTCATCGGGAACGTGTTTCTAAAGTAAACATTATTTAACCCCATTGAAAATTTCACTCATTTGAATAACGTTTTTTGTTTTAGATTAGCAATAAAATCAAAGTAACAGACCACTAGGTCCTTTCGAATTGTGTTGCCAGCAGCAGTCAACGTCGCAGCAATGATAAAGAATGCGAATCATATTTCATTTCCAGCTGTTTTCATTTGCTTCCTTTTATCACATCACTTAGAAATGAAATTAGAAAAAGAAAGTGTCACGTGTCATTTAACAGAATGTCAAGTATATATTGTTTTTGAATGGTAAAGGAAAACATAATATTCATACCGCGCAAAGTAGAACAAAGGACTTCATTCTCATGACATTTCTAATTTAACCGTTTTCTTTGATGATTGATACATTTCCCGTTTTCTAATAGTTAAAATCGCTTTTCCAGATGGCGTTACTGTTAGCATCACAAATTCTTTTAATTGCGCTTCTTTGTATCTTGTTTCTTTGTATGGTCAGCACTGCTGCCTCGGTAGTCTTCAATGTGTTGTGTCCCAAGACGGATGTCTTCCTACGCTCTGTATTTCAAGTCTCTGATTTCTTAGTGTCTACTTGTCTTTTCGGTAAGTCTTTACTCTAATAATGTTTTTGTGCATTTATCCTTGAAAAGTAGGTTTCTTGAGCTTTTATTCCGCGTATAGATACGGAGGAAGGATCGCGCTTCTTGTTTTGTTTAGAATGCCATGATCAGCTCTTTTCAACTTTTCTATCAAATTCTTTTGGGTTATTCACATATTTTATTTTTCTCTTTCTGGTAGCCTTGTAAGTTCTTTGTCTTCTAAATGTAGATCATTTTTTTAAGTTTAATGCAATATGATAGACGAAAGTTACCTCTCTAGCGGTGGTAGGCATAAGTACATGCGCAGAGACATTGCGCAAGTCATAGCTAACAAGCTAACAATCAATTACCTCATCATGACAGTCCGGCACGCCAACACTGCTCTCTAGCGGAGGTAGCCATAACTAACATGCGCATTGACATTGCGCAAGTCAAAGGTAACAAGCGAACAATCAATTACCTCATCAAGGCTTCATCAATTTTAGCAGACCAATGTTTTTATCATTATCAGTATAAAATAATGGTTAATAACATGATCAACGCCACCTCACTATTCTGAATGATGCTAGTACTAAATGTAGAAATCCGATAGACAGGTTGATTGTTCATCGGGAACGTGTTTCTAAAGTAAACATTATTTAACCCCATTGATAATTTCACTCATTTGAATAACGTTTTTTGTTTTAGATTAGCAATAAAATCAAAGTAACAGACCACCAGGTCCTTTCGAATCTGTGTTGCTAGCAGCAGTCAACGTCGCAGCAATGAAGAAGAATGCGAATCATATTTCATTTCCAGCTGTCTTCCTTTGCTTCCTTTTATCACATCACTTAGAAATGAAATTAGAAAAAGAAAGTGTCACGTGTCATTTAACATAATGTCAAGTATATATTGTTTTTGAATGGTAAAGGAAAACATAATATTCATACCGCGCAAAGTAGAACAAAGGACTTCATTCTCATGACATTTCTAATTTAACCGTTTTCTTTGATAATTGATACATTTCCCGTTTTCTAATAGTTAAAATCGCTTTTCCAGATGGCGTTACTGTTAGCATCACAAATTCTTTTAATAGCGCTTCTTTGTATCTTGTTTCTTTGTATGGTCAGCACTGCTGCCTCGGTAGTCTTCAATGTGTTGTGTCCCAAGACGGATGTCTTCCTACGCTCTGTATTTCAAGTCTCTGATTTCTTAGTGTCTACTTGTCTTTTCGGTAAGTCTTTACTCTAATATTGTTTTTGTGCATTTATCCTTGAAAAGTAGGTTTCTTGAGCTTTTATTCCGCGTATAGATACGGTGGAAGGATCGCGCTTCTTTTTTTGTTTAGAATGCCATGATCAGCTCTTTTTTCAACTTTTCTATCAAATTCTTTTGGGTTATTCACATATTTTATTTTTCTCTTTCGGGTAGCCTTGTAAGTTCTTTGTCTTCTAAACGTAGATCATTTTTTTTAAGTTTAATGCAATATGATAGACGAAAGTGGTGGTAGGCATAAGTACATGCGCAGAGACATTGCGCAAGTCATAGCTAACAAGCTAACAATCAATTACCTCATCATGACAGTCCGGCACGCCAACACTGCTCTCTAGCGGAGGTAGCCATAACTAACATGCGCATTGACATTGCGCAAGTCAAAGGTAACAAGCGAACAATCAATTACCTCATCAAGGCTTCATCAATTTTAGCAGACCAATGTTTTTATCATTATCAGTATAAAATAATGGTTAATAACATGATCAACGCCACCTCACTATTCTGAATGATGCTAGTACTAAATGTAGAAATCCGATAGACAGGTTGATTGTTCATCGGGAACGTGTTTCTAAAGTAAACATTATTTAACCCCATTGATAATTTCACTCATTTGAATAACGTTTTTTGTTTTAGATTAGCAATAAAATCAAAGTAACAGACCACCAGGTCCTTTCGAATCTTTGTGTTGCTAGCAGCAGTCAACGTCGCAGCAATGAAGAAGAATGCGAATCATATTTCATTTCCAGCTGTCTTCCTTTGCTTCCTTTTATCATATCACTTAGAAATGAAATTAGAAAAAGAAAGTGTCACGTGTCATTTAAGAGAAGGTCAAGTATATATTGTTTTTGAATGGTAAAGGTAAACATAATATTCATACCGCGCAAAGTAGAACAAAGGACTTCATTCTCATGACATTTCTAATTTAACCGTTTTCTTTGATGATTGATACATTTCCCGTTTTCTAATAGTTAAAATCGCTTTTCCAGATGGCGTTACTGTTAGCATCACAATTCTTTTAATTGCGCTTCTTTGTATCTTGTTTCTTTGTATGGTCAGCACTGCTGCCTCGGTAGTCTTCAATGTGTTGTGTCCCAAGACGGATGTCTTCCTACGCTCTGTATTTCAAGTCTCTGATTTCTTAGTGTCTACTTGTCTTTTCGGTAAGTCTTTACTCTAATAATGTTTTTGTGCATTTATCCTTGAAAAGTAGGTTTCTTGAGCTTTTATTCCGCGTATAGATACGGAGGAAGGATCGCGCTTCTAGTTTTGTTTAGAATGCCATGATCAGCTCTTTTTTCAACTTTTCTATCAAATTCTTTTGGGTTATTCACATATTTTATTTTTCTGCTTCTGGTAGCCTTGTAAATTCTTTGTCTTCTAAATGTAGATCATTTTTTTTAAGTTTAATGCAATATGATAGACGAAAGTTACCTCTCTAGCGCAGAGACATTGCGCAAGTCATAGCTAACAAGCTAACAATCAATTACCTCATCATGACTGTCCGGCACGCCAACACTGCTCTCTAGCGGAGGTAGCCATAACTAACATGCGCATTGACATTGCGCAAGTCAAAGGTAACAAGCGAACAATCAATTACCTCATCAAGGCTTCATCAATTTTAGCAGACCAATGTTTTTATCATTATCAGTATAAAATAATAGTTAATAACATGATCAACGCCACCTCACTATTCTGAATGATGCTAGTACTAAATGTAGAAATCCGATAGACAGGTTGATTGTTCATCGGGAACGTGTTTCTAAAGTAAACATTATTTAACCCCATTGATAATTTCACTCATTTGAATAACGTTTTTTGTTTTAGATTAGCAATAAAATCAAAGTAACAGACCACTAGGTCCTTTCGAATCTTTGTGTTGCTAGCAGCAGTCAACGTCGCAGCAATGATGAAGAATGCGAATCATATTTCATTTCCAGCTGTTTTCATTTGCTTCCTTTTATCACATCACTTAGAAATGAAATTAGAAAAAGAAAGTGTCACGTGTCATTTAACAGAATGTCAAGTATATATTCAGGTAAAGGACAAACATAATATTCATACCGCGCAAAGTAGAACAAAGGACTTCATTCTCATGACATTTCTAATTTAACCGTTTTCTTTGATAATTGATACATTTCCCGTTTTCTAAAAGTTAAAATCGCTTTTCCAGATGGCGTTACTGTTAGCATTACAAATTCTTTTAATTGCGCTTCTTTGTATCTTGTTTCTTTGTATGGTCAGCACTGCTGCCTCGGTAGTCTTTAATGTGTTGTGTCCCAAGACGGATGTCTTCCTACGCTCTGTATTTCAAGTCTCTGATGTCTTAGTGTCTACTTGTCTTTTCGGTAAGTCTTTACTCTAATAATGTTTTTGTGCATTTATCCATGAAAAGTAGGTTTCTTGAGCTTTTATTCCGCGTACAGATACGGAGGAAGGATCGCGCTTCTAGTTTTGTTTAGAATGCCATGATCAGCTCTTTTCAACTTTTCTATCAAATTCTTTTGGGTTATTCACATATTTTATTTTACTGCTTCTGGTAGCCTTGTAAGCTCTTTTCTTCTAAATGTAGATCATTTTTTTTAAGTTTAATGCAATATGATAGACGAAAGTTACCTCTCTAGCGGTGGTAGGCATAAGTACATGCGCAGAGACATTGCGCAAGTCATAGCTAACATACCTCATCATGACTGTCCGGCACGCCAACACTGCTCTCTAGCGGAGGTAGCCATAACTAACATGCGCATTGACATTGCGCAAGTCAAAGGTAACAAGCGAACAATCAATTACCTCATCAAGGCTTCATCAATTTTAGCAGACCAATGTTTTTATCATTATCAGTATAAAATAATGGTTAATAACATGATCAACGCCACCTCACTATTCTGAATGATGCTAGTACTAAATGTAGAAATCCGATAGACAGGTTGATTGTTCATCGGGAACGTGTTTCTAAAGTAAACATTATTTAACCCCATTGATAATTTCACTCATTTGAATAACGTTTTTTGTTTTAGCTTAGCAATAAAATGAAAGTAACAGACCACCAGGTCCTTTCGAATCTTTGTGTTGCTAGCAGCAGTCAACGTCGCAGCAATGATGAAGAATGCGAATCATATTTCATTTCCAGCTGTTTTCATTTGCTTCCTTTTATCACATCACTTAGAAATGAAATTAGAAAAAGAAAGTGTCTGGTGTCATTTAACAGAATGTCAAGTATATATTGTTTTTGAATGGTAAAGGAAAACATAATATTCATACCGCGCAAAGTAGAACAAAGGACTTCATTCTCATGACATTTTTAATTTAACCGTTTTCTTTGATGATTGATACATTTCCCGTTTTCTAATAGTTAAAATCGCTTTTCCAGATGGCGTTACTGTTAGCATCACAAATTTTTTTAATTGCGCTTCTCTGTATCTTGTTTCTTTGTATGGTCAGCACTGCTGCCTCGGTAGTCTTCAATGTGTTGTGTCCCAAGAAGGATGTGTTCCTACGCTCTGTATTTCAAGTCTCTGTTGTCTGATGTCTTAGTGTCTACTTATCTTTTCGGTAAGTCTTTTCGGTAATAATGTTTTTTTGCATTTATCCTTGAAAAGTGGGTTTCTTGAGCTTTTATTCCGCGCATACATTCGGAGGAGGATCGCGTTTCGTTTTATTTAGAATTCCATGATCAGCTCGTTTTTCAACTTTATGAAATTCTATTCGGCTATTCACATATTTTATTTTGCTGCATCTGGTAGTCTTGTAAGTTCTTTGTCTTCTAAATGTAGATCATTTTTTTTAAGTTTAATGCAATGATAAATGAAAGTTACCTTTCTAGCGGTGGTAGGCATAAGTACATGCGCAGTGACAATGCGCAAGTCATAGCTAACAAGCTAACAATCAATTACCTCATCATGAAAGTCC
The DNA here is from genome assembly GCF_036320965.1 of Panulirus ornatus. Taxonomy (NCBI): domain Eukaryota; kingdom Metazoa; phylum Arthropoda; class Malacostraca; order Decapoda; family Palinuridae; genus Panulirus; species Panulirus ornatus. Next base: position 35,988,223 of record NC_092225.1, read on the forward strand.
GGCACGCCAACACTGCTCTCTAGCGAAGGTAGCCATAACTAACATGCGCATTGACATTGCGCAAGTCAAAGGTAACAAGCGAACAATTAGTTACCTCATCAAGGCTTCATCAATTTTAGGAGACATGTTTTTATCATTATCAGTAATAAATAATGGTTAATAACATGATCAACGCCACCTCACTATTCTAATTGATGCTAGTACTAAATGTAGAAATCCGATGGACAGGTTGGTTGTTCATCGGGAACGTGTTTCTAAAGTAAACATTATTTAACCACATTGATAATTTCACTCATTTGAATAACGTTTTTTGTTTTAGATTAGCAATAAAATCAAAGTAACAGACCACCAGCTCCTTTCGAATCTTTGTGTTGCTAGCAGCAGTCAACGTCGCAGCAATCATGAAGAATGCGAATCATATTTCATTTCCAGCTGTTTTCATTTGCTTCCTTTTATCACATCACTTAGAAATGAAATTAGAAAAAGAAAGTGTCATGTGTCATTTAACAGAATTTCAAGTATATTTTGTTTTACCATTCAGGTAAAGGAAAACATAATATTCATACCGCGCAAAGTAGAAGAAAGGACTTCATTCCCATGACATTTTTAATTTAACCGTTTTCTTTGATGATTGATACATTTCCCGTTTTCTAATAGTTAAAATCGCTTTTCCAGATGGCGTTACTGTTAGCATCACAAATTCTTATAATTGCGCTTCTTTGTTTCTTTGTATGGTAAGCACTGCTGCCTCGGTAGTCTTTAATGTGTTGTGTCCCAAGACGGTTGTCTTCCTACGCTCTGTATTTCAAGTCTCTGATGTCTTAGTGTCTACTTGTCTTTTCGGTAATAATGTTTTTTTGCATTTATCCTTGAAAAGTGGGTTTCTTGAGCTTTTATTCCGCGTATAGATACGGAGGAAGGATCGCTCTTCTAGTTTTGTTTAGAATGCCATGATCAGCTCTTTTTTCAACTTTTCTATCAAATTCTTTTGGGTTATTCACATATTTTATTTTCTGCTTTTGGTAGCCTTGTAAGTTCTTTGTCTTCTAAATGTAGATCCTTTTTTTTTAAGTTTAATGCAATATGATTGACGAAAGTTACCTCTCTAGCGGTGGTAGGCATAAGTACATGCGCAGTGACATTGCGCAAGTCATTAGCTAACAAGATAACAATCAATTACCTCATCATGACAGTCCGGCACGCCAACACTGCTCTCTAGCGGAGGTAGCCATAACTAACATGCGCATTGACATTGCGCAAGTCAAAGGTAACAAGCGAACAATCAATTACCTCATCAAGGCTTCATCAATTTTAGCAGACCAATGTTTTTATCATTATCAGTATAAAATGATGGTTAATAACATGATCAACGCCACCTCACTATTCTGAATGATGCTAGTACTAAATGTAGAAATCCGATAGAGAGGTTGATTGTTCATCGGGAACGTGTTTCTAAAGTAAACATTATTTAACCCTATTGATAATTTCACTCATTTGAATAACGTTTTTTGTTTTAGATTAGCAATAAAATCAAAGTAACAGACCACCAGGTTCTTTCGAATCTTTGTGTTGCTAGCAGCAGTCAACGTCGCAGCAATGATGACGAATGCGAATCATATTTCATTTCCAGCTGTTTTCATTTGCTTCCTTTTATCACATCACTTAGAAATGAAATTAGAAAAAGAAAGTGTCACGTGTCATTTAACAGAATGTCAAGTATATATTGTTTTTGAATGGTAAAGGAAAATATGATATTCACACCGCGCAAAGTAGAACAAAGGACTTCATTCTCATCATTCTTTTAATTTTCCCGTTTTCTTTGATTGATGCATTTCCCGTTTTCTAATAGTTAAAATCGCTTTTCCAGATGGCGTTACTGTTAGAATCATAAATTCTTTAAATTGCGCTTCTTTGTATCTTGTTTCTTGGTATGGTCAGCACGTCTGCCATATTAGTCTTCAGTGTGTTGTATCCCAAGACGGATGTGTTCCTACGCTCTGTATTTCAAGTCTCTGTTGTCTGATGTCTTAGTGTCTACTTGTCTTTTCGGTATGTCTTTACTCTAACAATGTTTTTGTGCATTTATTCTTGAGCATTTATTCCGCGTATAGATACGGAGGAAGGATCGCGCTTCTAGTTTTGTTTAGAATGCCATGATCAGGTCTTTTTTTTCAACTTTTCTATCAAATTCTTTAGGGTTATTCACATATTTAATTTTCCTGCTTCTGGTAGCCTTGTAAGTTCTTTGTCTTCTAAATGTAGATAATTTTTTTTAAGTTTAATGCAATATGATTGACGAAAGTTACCTCTCTAGCGGTGGTAGGCATAAGTACATGCGCAGTGACATTGCGCAAGTCATAGTTAACAAGCTAACAATCAATTACCTCATCATGACAGTCCGGCAAGCCAACACTGCTCTCTAGCGGAGGTAGCCATAACTAACATGCGCATTCACATTGCGCAAGTCATAGGTAACAAGCGAACAATCAATTGGCTTCATCAATTTTAGGAGACCGATGTTTTTATCATTATCTGTAATAATGTTTATTAACAAGATCAACGCCACATCACCATTCTGAATGATGCTAGTAGAAAATATAGAAAACCGATAGAATCATTTGAATAACGTTATTTGTTATGGATTAGCAATAAAAACAAAGTAACAGACCAACAGGTCCTTTCGAATCTTTTATGTTGCTAGCAGCAGTCAACGTGGCAGCAATGATGAAGAATGCTAATCATATTTCATTTCCAGCTGTTTTCATTTGCTTCCTTTTATCACAACACTTAGAAATGAAATTAGAAAAAAGTGTCACGTGTCATTTAACAGAATGTCAAGTATATATTGTTTTTCATTGGTAAAGGAAAACATAACATTCATGCCGCGCAAAGTAGAACAAAGGACTTCATTCTCATATTTTAATTTTCCCGTTTTCTTTGATACATTTCCCGTTTTCTAATAGTTAAAATCGCTTTTCCAGATTGCGTTACTGTTAGCATCACAAATTCTTTTAATTGCGCTTCTTTGTATCTTGTTTCTTTGTATGGTCAGCACGTCTGCCATATTAGTCTTCAATGTGTTGTGTCCCAAGACGGATGTGTTCCTACGCTCTGTATTTCAAGTCTCTGTTGTCTGATGTCTTAGTGTCTACTTGTCTTTTCGGTAAGTCTTTACTCTAATAATGTTTTAGTGTATTTATCCTTGAAAAGTGTGTTTCTTGAGCTTTTATTCCGCGTATAGATACGGAGGAAGGATCGCGCTTCTAGTTTTCTTTAGAATGCCATGATCAGATCTTTTTTCAACTTTTCTATCAAATTCTTTTGAGTTATTCACTTATTTCATTTTGCTGCTTCTGGTAGCCTTGTAAGTTCTTTGTCTTCTAAATGTAGATTTTTTTTTTTTTAAGTTTAATGCAATATGATAAACGATAGTTACCTCTCTAGCGGTGGTAGGCATAAGTACATGCGCAGTGACATTGCGCAAGTCATAGCTAAGAAGCTAACAATCAATTACCTAATCATGACAGTCCGGCAAGCCAACACCGCTCTCTAGCGGAGGTATCCATAACTAACATGCGCATTGACATTGCGCAAGTCATAGGTAACA
>NC_092225.1:35991929-36041287 GCF_036320965.1 Panulirus ornatus
CTCTCAGCGGAGGTAACCATAACAAAATCGAAATTGACTGCGCAAGTAAAGGGAACAAGCGAACAATAAAATTCCCTCACAAGCTTCATCTTTTTACAGACCAATGTTTTTTATCATTATCATATAAAAAATGGTTAATTGCCGCCCTCACACTAAGTCGACAAGTAAAAATGTTAAAAGGTTATTTTTTGGGAATGTTCAAAATAAACTTTTTTTCCCTTTGAAATTCACTATTTAAAATACGTTTTTTTTTTTAGATTAGAATAAAATCAAAGAAAAAAACCACCAGGCCCTTTCGATTTTTTTGTTCAGCACAGAAACGCGCACAATGAAAGAATGCGAATCTATTTCTTTTCCACTTTTTCTTTTTTTCCTTTTTTCACATCACTTAAAAATAAAATTTAAAAAAGAAAGTGTCACGTGCCCAATTTAACAGAAGGGAAAAAAAAAATAATGAAAATTTACCCAAAGTAAAAAAGGACTTCATCTCATGAAAATTTCAAATTTAAAAACCCGTTTTCTTTGAATTGTACATTTCCCCTTTTCAATAGTTAAAATCGTTTTTCCAGATGGCTTTACTGTTACCACAAATTCTTTTAAGCGCTTCTTTGTATCTTGTTTCTTTTATGGTCACACTCCCCTGGGTAGTCTTCAATGTTTTGTGCCCCCAAACGGATGTCTTCCACCTTTAAAAGTCTCTATTCTTAGGTCACTTATTTTTCGTAAGTCTTTACTCAAATAATGTTTTTGTGCATTTATCCTTGAAAAGTGGGTTTCTTGAGCTTTTATTCCGCGTATATATACGGGGGAAGGATCCGCTTCTTGTTTTGTTTAGAATGCCATGATCAGCTCTTTTTTCAACTTTCCTATCAAATTCTTTTGGGTTAGTCACATATTTTATTTTTCTCTTTCTGGAGCCTTGTAAGTTCTTTGTCTTCTAAATTAGATCATATTTTTAAGTTTAATGCAATATGATAGACGAAAGTTACCTCTCTAGGTGGTAGGCATAAGTACATGCGCAGAGACATTGCGCAAGTCATAGCTAACAAGCTAACAATCAATTACCTCATCATGACAGTCCGGCACGCCAACACTGCTCTCTAGCGGAGGTAGCCATAACTAACATGCGCATTGACATTGCGCAAGTCAAAGGTAACAAGCGAACAATCAATTACCTCATCAAGGCTTCATCAATTTTAGCAGACCAATGTTTTTATCATTATCAGTATAAAATAATGGTTAATAACATGATCAACGCCACCTCACTATTCTGAATGATGCTAGTACTAAATGTAGAAATCCGATAGACAGGTTGATTGTTCATCGGGAACGTGTTTCTAAAGTAAACATTATTTAAGCCCATTGATAATTTCACTCATTTGAATAACGTTTTTTGTTTTAGATTAGCAATAAAATCAAAGTAACAGACCACCAGGTCCTTTCGAATCTTTGTGTTGCTAGCAGCAGTCAACGTCGCAGCAATGAAGAAGAATGCGAATCATATTTCATTTCCAGCTGTCTTCCTTTGCTTCCTTTTATCACATCACTTAGAAATGAAATTAGAAAAAGAAAGTGTCACGTGTCATTTAACAGAATGTCAAGTATATATTGTTTTTGAATGGTAAAGGAAAACATAATATTCATACCGCGCAAAGTAGAACAAAGGACTTCATTCTCATGACATTTCTAATTTAACCGTTTTCTTTGATGATTGATACATTTCCCGTTTTCTAATAGTTAAAATCGCTTTTCCAGATGGCGTTACTGTTAGCATCACAAATTCTTTTAATTGCGCTTCTTTGTATCTTGTTTCTTTGTATGGTCAGCACTGCTGCCTCGGTAGTCTTCAATGTGTTGTGTCCCAAGACGGATGTCTTCCTACGCTTCCTTCCAAGTCTCTGATTTCTTAGTGTCTACTTGTCTTTTCGGTAAGTCTTTACTCTAATAATGTTTTTGTGCATTTATCCTTGAAAAGTAGGTTTCTTGAGCTTTTATTCCGCGTATAGATACGGAGGAAGGATCGCGCTTCTAGTTTTGTTTAGAATGCCATGATCAGCTCTTTTCAACTTTTCTATCAAATTCTTTTGGGTTAGTCACATATTTTATTTTTCTTCTTCTGGTAGCCTTGTAAGTTCTTTGTCTTCTAAATGTAGATCATTTTTTTTAAGTTTAATGCAATATGATAGACGAAAGTTACCTCTCTAGCGGTGGTAGGCATAAGTACATGCGCAGAGACATTGCGCAAGTCATAGCTAACAAGCTAACAATCAATTACCTCATCATGACAGTCCGGCACGCCAACACTGCTCTCTAGCGGAGGTAGCCATAACTAACATGCGCATTGACATTGCGCAAGTCAAAGGTAACAAGCGAACAATCAATTACCTCATCAAGGCTTCATCAATTTTAGCAGACCAATGTTTTTATCATTATCAGTATAAAATAATGGTTAATAACATGATCAACGCCACCTCACTATTCTGAATGATGCTAGTACTAAATGTAGAAATCCGATAGACAGGTTGATTGTTCATCGGGAACGTGTTTCTAAAGTAAACATTATTTAAGCCCATTGATAATTTCACTCATTTGAATAACGTTTTTTGTTTTAGATTAGCAATAAAATCAAAGTAACAGACCACCAGGTCCTTTCGAATCTTTGTGTTGCTAGCAGCAGTCAACGTCGCAGCAATGAAGAAGAATGCGAATCATATTTCATTTCCAGCTGTCTTCCTTTGCTTCCTTTTATCACATCACTTAGAAATGAAATTAGAAAAAGAAAGTGTCACGTGTCATTTAACAGAATGTCAAGTATATATTGTTTTTGAATGGTAAAGGAAAACATAATATTCATACCGCGCAAAGTAGAACAAAGGACTTCATTCTCATGACATTTCTAATTTAACCGTTTTCTTTGATGATTGATACATTTCCCGTTTTCTAATAGTTAAAATCGCTTTTCCAGATGGCGTTACTGTTAGCATCACAAATTCTTTTAATTGCGCTTCTTTGTATCTTGTTTCTTTGTATGGTCAGCACTGCTGCCTCGGTAGTCTTCAATGTGTTGTGTCCCAAGACGGATGTCTTCCTACGCTTCCTTCCAAGTCTCTGATTTCTTAGTGTCTACTTGTCTTTTCGGTAAGTCTTTACTCTAATAATGTTTTTGTGCATTTATCCTTGAAAAGTAGGTTTCTTGAGCTTTTATTCCGCGTATAGATACGGAGGAAGGATCGCGCTTCTAGTTTTGTTTAGAATGCCATGATCAGCTCTTTTCAACTTTTCTATCAAATTCTTTTGGGTTAGTCACATATTTTATTTTCTGCTTCTGGTAGCCTTGTAAGTTCTTTGTCTTCTAAATGTAGATCATTTTTTTTAAGTTTAATGCAATATGATAGACGAAAGTTACCTCTCTAGCGGTGGTAGGCATAAGTACATGCGCAGAGACATTGCGCAAGTCATAGCTAACAAGCTAACAATCAATTACCTCATCATGACAGTCCGGCACGCCAACACTGCTCTCTAGCGGAGGTAGCCATAACTAACATGCGCATTGACATTGCGCAAGTCAAAGGTAACAAGCGAACAATCAATTACCTCATCAAGGCTTCATCAATTTTAGCAGACCAATGTTTTTATCATTATCAGTATAAAATAATGGTTAATAACATGATCAACGCCACCTCACTATTCTGAATGATGCTAGTACTAAATGTAGAAATCCGATAGACAGGTTGATTGTTCATCGGGAACGTGTTTCTAAAGTAAACATTATTTAAGCCCATTGATAATTTCACTCATTTGAATAACGTTTTTTGTTTTAGATTAGCAATAAAATCAAAGTAACAGACCACCAGGTCCTTTCGAATCTTTGTGTTGCTAGCAGCAGTCAACGTCGCAGCAATGAAGAAGAATGCGAATCATATTTCATTTCCAGCTGTCTTCCTTTGCTTCCTTTTATCACATCACTTAGAAATGAAATTAGAAAAAGAAAGTGTCACGTGTCATTTAACAGAATGTCAAGTATATATTGTTTTTGAATGGTAAAGGAAACATAATATTCATACCGCGCAAAGTAGAACAAAGGACTTCATTCTCATGACATTTCTAATTTAACCGTTTTCTTTGATGATTGATACATTTCCCGTTTTCTAATAGTTAAAATCGCTTTTCCAGATGGCGTTACTGTTAGCATCACAAATTCTTTTAATTGCGCTTCTTTGTATCTTGTTTCTTTGTATGGTCAGCACTGCTGCCTCGGTAGTCTTCAATGTGTTGTGTCCCAAGACGGATGTCTTCCTACGCTTCCTTCCAAGTCTCTGATTTCTTAGTGTCTACTTGTCTTTTCGGTAAGTCTTTACTCTAATAATGTTTTTGTGCATTTATCCTTGAAAAGTAGGTTTCTTGAGCTTTTATTCCGCGTATAGATACGGAGGAAGGATCGCGCTTCTAGTTTTGTTTAGAATGCCATGATCAGCTCTTTTCAACTTTTCTATCAAATTCTTTTGGGTTAGTCACATATTTTATTTTTCTTCTTCTGGTAGCCTTGTAAGTTCTTTGTCTTCTAAATGTAGATCATTTTTTTTAAGTTTAATGCAATATGATAGACGAAAGTTACCTCTCTAGCGGTGGTAGGCATAAGTACATGCGCAGAGACATTGCGCAAGTCATAGCTAACAAGCTAACAATCAATTACCTCATCATGACAGTCCGGCACGCCAACACTGCTCTCTAGCGGAGGTAGCCATAACTAACATGCGCATTGACATTGCGCAAGTCAAAGGTAACAAGCGAACAATCAATTACCTCATCAAGGCTTCATCAATTTTAGCAGACCAATGTTTTTATCATTATCAGTATAAAATAATGGTTAATAACATGATCAACGCCACCTCACTATTCTGAATGATGCTAGTACTAAATGTAGAAATCCGATAGACAGGTTGATTGTTCATCGGGAACGTGTTTCTAAAGTAAACATTATTTAAGCCCATTGATAATTTCACTCATTTGAATAACGTTTTTTGTTTTAGATTAGCAATAAAATCAAAGTAACAGACCACCAGGTCCTTTCGAATCTTTGTGTTGCTAGCAGCAGTCAACGTCGCAGCAATGAAGAAGAATGCGAATCATATTTCATTTCCAGCTGTCTTCCTTTGCTTCCTTTTATCACATCACTTAGAAATGAAATTAGAAAAAGAAAGTGTCACGTGTCATTTAACAGAATGTCAAGTATATATTGTTTTTGAATGGTAAAGGAAAACATAATATTCATACCGCGCAAAGTAGAACAAAGGACTTCATTCTCATGACATTTCTAATTTAACCGTTTTCTTTGATGATTGATACATTTCCCGTTTTCTAATAGTTAAAATCGCTTTTCCAGATGGCGTTACTGTTAGCATCACAAATTCTTTTAATTGCGCTTCTTTGTATCTTGTTTCTTTGTATGGTCAGCACTGCTGCCTCGGTAGTCTTCAATGTGTTGTGTCCCAAGACGGATGTCTTCCTACGCTTCCTTCCAAGTCTCTGATTTCTTAGTGTCTACTTGTCTTTTCGGTAAGTCTTTACTCTAATAATGTTTTTGTGCATTTATCCTTGAAAAGTAGGTTTCTTGAGCTTTTATTCCGCGTATAGATACGGAGGAAGGATCGCGCTTCTAGTTTTGTTTAGAATGCCATGATCAGCTCTTTTCAACTTTTCTATCAAATTCTTTTGGGTTAGTCACATATTTATTTTTCTTCTTCTGGTAGCCTTGTAAGTTCTTTGTCTTCTAAATGTAGATCATTTTTTTTAAGTTTAATGCAATATGATAGACGAAAGTTACCTCTCTAGCGGTGGTAGGCATAAGTACATGCGCAGAGACATTGCGCAAGTCATAGCTAACAAGCTAACAATCAATTACCTCATCATGACAGTCCGGCACGCCAACACTGCTCTCTAGCGGAGGTAGCCATAACTAACATGCGCATTGACATTGCGCAAGTCAAAGGTAACAAGCGAACAATCAATTACCTCATCAAGGCTTCATCAATTTTAGCAGACCAATGTTTTTATCATTATCAGTATAAAATAATGGTTAATAACATGATCAACGCCACCTCACTATTCTGAATGATGCTAGTACTAAATGTAGAAATCCGATAGACAGGTTGATTGTTCATCGGGAACGTGTTTCTAAAGTAAACATTATTTAAGCCCATTGATAATTTCACTCATTTGAATAACGTTTTTTGTTTTAGATTAGCAATAAAATCAAAGTAACAGACCACCAGGTCCTTTCGAATCTTTGTGTTGCTAGCAGCAGTCAACGTCGCAGCAATGAAGAAGAATGCGAATCATATTTCATTTCCAGCTGTCTTCCTTTGCTTCCTTTTATCACATCACTTAGAAATGAAATTAGAAAAAGAAAGTGTCACGTGTCATTTAACAGAATGTCAAGTATATATTGTTTTTGAATGGTAAAGGAAAACATAATATTCATACCGCGCAAAGTAGAACAAAGGACTTCATTCTCATGACATTTCTAATTTAACCGTTTTCTTTGATGATTGATACATTTCCCGTTTTCTAATAGTTAAAATCGCTTTTCCAGATGGCGTTACTGTTAGCATCACAAATTCTTTTAATTGCGCTTCTTTGTATCTTGTTTCTTTGTATGGTCAGCACTGCTGCCTCGGTAGTCTTCAATGTGTTGTGTCCCAAGACGGATGTCTTCCTACGCTTCCTTCCAAGTCTCTGATTTCTTAGTGTCTACTTGTCTTTTCGGTAAGTCTTTACTCTAATAATGTTTTTGTGCATTTATCCTTGAAAAGTAGGTTTCTTGAGCTTTTATTCCGCGTATAGATACGGAGGAAGGATCGCGCTTCTAGTTTTGTTTAGAATGCCATGATCAGCTCTTTTCAACTTTTCTATCAAATTCTTTTGGGTTAGTCACATATTTTATTTTTCTTCTTCTGGTAGCCTTGTAAGTTCTTTGTCTTCTAAATGTAGATCATTTTTTTTAAGTTTAATGCAATATGATAGACGAAAGTTACCTCTCTAGCGGTGGTAGGCATAAGTACATGCGCAGAGACATTGCGCAAGTCATAGCTAACAAGCTAACAATCAATTACCTCATCATGACAGTCCGGCACGCCAACACTGCTCTCTAGCGGAGGTAGCCATAACTAACATGCGCATTGACATTGCGCAAGTCAAAGGTAACAAGCGAACAATCAATTACCTCATCAAGGCTTCATCAATTTTAGCAGACCAATGTTTTTATCATTATCAGTATAAAATAATGGTTAATAACATGATCAACGCCACCTCACTATTCTGAATGATGCTAGTACTAAATGTAGAAATCCGATAGACAGGTTGATTGTTCATCGGGAACGTGTTTCTAAAGTAAACATTATTTAAGCCCATTGATAATTTCACTCATTTGAATAACGTTTTTTGTTTTAGATTAGCAATAAAATCAAAGTAACAGACCACCAGGTCCTTTCGAATCTTTGTGTTGCTAGCAGCAGTCAACGTCGCAGCAATGAAGAAGAATGCGAATCATATTTCATTTCCAGCTGTCTTCCTTTGCTTCCTTTTATCACATCACTTAGAAATGAAATTAGAAAAAGAAAGTGTCACGTGTCATTTAACAGAATGTCAAGTATATATTGTTTTTGAATGGTAAAGGAAAACATAATATTCATACCGCGCAAAGTAGAACAAAGGACTTCATTCTCATGACATTTCTAATTTAACCGTTTTCTTTGATGATTGATACATTTCCCGTTTTCTAATAGTTAAAATCGCTTTTCCAGATGGCGTTACTGTTAGCATCACAAATTCTTTTAATTGCGCTTCTTTGTATCTTGTTTCTTTGTATGGTCAGCACTGCTGCCTCGGTAGTCTTCAATGTGTTGTGTCCCAAGACGGATGTCTTCCTACGCTTCCTTCCAAGTCTCTGATTTCTTAGTGTCTACTTGTCTTTTCGGTAAGTCTTTACTCTAATAATGTTTTTGTGCATTTATCCTTGAAAAGTAGGTTTCTTGAGCTTTTATTCCGCGTATAGATACGGAGGAAGGATCGCGCTTCTAGTTTTGTTTAGAATGCCATGATCAGCTCTTTTCAACTTTTCTATCAAATTCTTTTGGGTTAGTCACATATTTTATTTTTCTTCTTCTGGTAGCCTTGTAAGTTCTTTGTCTTCTAAATGTAGATCATTTTTTTTAAGTTTAATGCAATATGATAGACGAAAGTTACCTCTCTAGCGGTGGTAGGCATAAGTACATGCGCAGAGACATTGCGCAAGTCATAGCTAACAAGCTAACAATCAATTACCTCATCATGACAGTCCGGCACGCCAACACTGCTCTCTAGCGGAGGTAGCCATAACTAACATGCGCATTGACATTGCGCAAGTCAAAGGTAACAAGCGAACAATCAATTACCTCATCAAGGCTTCATCAATTTTAGCAGACCAATGTTTTTATCATTATCAGTATAAAATAATGGTTAATAACATGATCAACGCCACCTCACTATTCTGAATGATGCTAGTACTAAATGTAGAAATCCGATAGACAGGTTGATTGTTCATCGGGAACGTGTTTCTAAAGTAAACATTATTTAAGCCCATTGATAATTTCACTCATTTGAATAACGTTTTTTGTTTTAGATTAGCAATAAAATCAAAGTAACAGACCACCAGGTCCTTTCGAATCTTTGTGTTGCTAGCAGCAGTCAACGTCGCAGCAATGAAGAAGAATGCGAATCATATTTCATTTCCAGCTGTCTTCCTTTGCTTCCTTTTATCACATCACTTAGAAATGAAATTAGAAAAAGAAAGTGTCACGTGTCATTTAACAGAATGTCAAGTATATATTGTTTTTGAATGGTAAAGGAAAACATAATATTCATACCGCGCAAAGTAGAACAAAGGACTTCATTCTCATGACATTTCTAATTTAACCGTTTTCTTTGATGATTGATACATTTCCCGTTTTCTAATAGTTAAAATCGCTTTTCCAGATGGCGTTACTGTTAGCATCACAAATTCTTTTAATTGCGCTTCTTTGTATCTTGTTTCTTTGTATGGTCAGCACTGCTGCCTCGGTAGTCTTCAATGTGTTGTGTCCCAAGACGGATGTCTTCCTACGCTTCCTTCCAAGTCTCTGATTTCTTAGTGTCTACTTGTCTTTTCGGTAAGTCTTTACTCTAATAATGTTTTTGTGCATTTATCCTTGAAAAGTAGGTTTCTTGAGCTTTTATTCCGCGTATAGATACGGAGGAAGGATCGCGCTTCTAGTTTTGTTTAGAATGCCATGATCAGCTCTTTTCAACTTTTCTATCAAATTCTTTTGGGTTAGTCACATATTTTATTTTTCTTCTTCTGGTAGCCTTGTAAGTTCTTTGTCTTCTAAATGTAGATCATTTTTTTTAAGTTTAATGCAATATGATAGACGAAAGTTACCTCTCTAGCGGTGGTAGGCATAAGTACATGCGCAGAGACATTGCGCAAGTCATAGCTAACAAGCTAACAATCAATTACCTCATCATGACAGTCCGGCACGCCAACACTGCTCTCTAGCGGAGGTAGCCATAACTAACATGCGCATTGACATTGCGCAAGTCAAAGGTAACAAGCGAACAATCAATTACCTCATCAAGGCTTCATCAATTTTAGCAGACCAATGTTTTTATCATTATCAGTATAAAATAATGGTTAATAACATGATCAACGCCACCTCACTATTCTGAATGATGCTAGTACTAAATGTAGAAATCCGATAGACAGGTTGATTGTTCATCGGGAACGTGTTTCTAAAGTAAACATTATTTAAGCCCATTGATAATTTCACTCATTTGAATAACGTTTTTTGTTTTAGATTAGCAATAAAATCAAAGTAACAGACCACCAGGTCCTTTCGAATCTTTGTGTTGCTAGCAGCAGTCAACGTCGCAGCAATGAAGAAGAATGCGAATCATATTTCATTTCCAGCTGTCTTCCTTTGCTTCCTTTTATCACATCACTTAGAAATGAAATTAGAAAAAGAAAGTGTCACGTGTCATTTAACAGAATGTCAAGTATATATTGTTTTTGAATGGTAAAGGCAAACATAATATTCATACCGCGCAAAGTAGAACAAAGGACTTCATTCTCATGACATTTCTAATTTAACCGTTTTCTTTGATGATTGATACATTTCCCGTTTTCTAATAGTTAAAATCGCTTTTCCAGATGGCGTTACTGTTAGCATCACAAATTCTTTTAATTGCGCTTCTTTGTATCTTGTTTCTTTGTATGGTCAGCACTGCTGCCTCGGTAGTCTTCAATGTGTTGTGTCCCAAGACGGATGTCTTCCTACGCTTCCTTCCAAGTCTCTGATTTCTTAGTGTCTACTTGTCTTTTCGGTAAGTCTTTACTCTAATAATGTTTTTGTGCATTTATCCTTGAAAAGTAGGTTTCTTGAGCTTTTATTCCGCGTATAGATACGGAGGAAGGATCGCGCTTCTAGTTTTGTTTAGAATGCCATGATCAGCTCTTTTCAACTTTTCTATCAAATTCTTTTGGGTTAGTCACATATTTTATTTTCTGCTTCTGGTAGCCTTGTAAGTTCTTTGTCTTCTAAATGTAGATCATTTTTTTTAAGTTTAATGCAATATGATAGACGAAAGTTACCTCTCTAGCGGTGGTAGGCATAAGTACATGCGCAGAGACATTGCGCAAGTCATAGCTAACAAGCTAACAATCAATTACCTCATCATGACAGTCCGGCACGCCAACACTGCTCTCTAGCGGAGGTAGCCATAACTAACATGCGCATTGACATTGCGCAAGTCAAAGGTAACAAGCGAACAATCAATTACCTCATCAAGGCTTCATCAATTTTAGCAGACCAATGTTTTTATCATTATCAGTATAAAATAATGGTTAATAACATGATCAACGCCACCTCACTATTCTGAATGATGCTAGTACTAAATGTAGAAATCCGATAGACAGGTTGATTGTTCATCGGGAACGTGTTTCTAAAGTAAACATTATTTAAGCCCATTGATAATTTCACTCATTTGAATAACGTTTTTTGTTTTAGATTAGCAATAAAATCAAAGTAACAGACCACCAGGTCCTTTCGAATCTTTGTGTTGCTAGCAGCAGTCAACGTCGCAGCAATGAAGAAGAATGCGAATCATATTTCATTTCCAGCTGTCTTCCTTTGCTTCCTTTTATCACATCACTTAGAAATGAAATTAGAAAAAGAAAGTGTCACGTGTCATTTAACAGAATGTCAAGTATATATTGTTTTTGAATGGTAAAGGAAACATAATATTCATACCGCGCAAAGTAGAACAAAGGACTTCATTCTCATGACATTTCTAATTTAACCGTTTTCTTTGATGATTGATACATTTCCCGTTTTCTAATAGTTAAAATCGCTTTTCCAGATGGCGTTACTGTTAGCATCACAAATTCTTTTAATTGCGCTTCTTTGTATCTTGTTTCTTTGTATGGTCAGCACTGCTGCCTCGGTAGTCTTCAATGTGTTGTGTCCCAAGACGGATGTCTTCCTACGCTTCCTTCCAAGTCTCTGATTTCTTAGTGTCTACTTGTCTTTTCGGTAAGTCTTTACTCTAATAATGTTTTTGTGCATTTATCCTTGAAAAGTAGGTTTCTTGAGCTTTTATTCCGCGTATAGATACGGAGGAAGGATCGCGCTTCTAGTTTTGTTTAGAATGCCATGATCAGCTCTTTTCAACTTTTCTATCAAATTCTTTTGGGTTAGTCACATATTTTATTTTTCTGCTTCTGGTAGCCTTGTAAGTTCTTTGTCTTCTAAATGTAGATCATTTTTTTTAAGTTTAATGCAATATGATAGACGAAAGTTACCTCTCTAGCGGTGGTAGGCATAAGTACATGCGCAGAGACATTGCGCAAGTCATAGCTAACAAGCTAACAATCAATTACCTCATCATGACAGTCCGGCACGCCAACACTGCTCTCTAGCGGAGGTAGCCATAACTAACATGCGCATTGACATTGCGCAAGTCAAAGGTAACAAGCGAACAATCAATTACCTCATCAAGGCTTCATCAATTTTAGCAGACCAATGTTTTTATCATTATCAGTATAAAATAATGGTTAATAACATGATCAACGCCACCTCACTATTCTGAATGATGCTAGTACTAAATGTAGAAATCCGATAGACAGGTTGATTGTTCATCGGGAACGTGTTTCTAAAGTAAACATTATTTAAGCCCATTGATAATTTCACTCATTTGAATAACGTTTTTTGTTTTAGATTAGCAATAAAATCAAAGTAACAGACCACCAGGTCCTTTCGAATCTTTGTGTTGCTAGCAGCAGTCAACGTCGCAGCAATGAAGAAGAATGCGAATCATATTTCATTTCCAGCTGTCTTCCTTTGCTTCCTTTTATCACATCACTTAGAAATGAAATTAGAAAAAGAAAGTGTCACGTGTCATTTAACAGAATGTCAAGTATATATTGTTTTTGAATGGTAAAGGAAAACATAATATTCATACCGCGCAAAGTAGAACAAAGGACTTCATTCTCATGACATTTCTAATTTAACCGTTTTCTTTGATGATTGATACATTTCCCGTTTTCTAATAGTTAAAATCGCTTTTCCAGATGGCGTTACTGTTAGCATCACAAATTCTTTTAATTGCGCTTCTTTGTATCTTGTTTCTTTGTATGGTCAGCACTGCTGCCTCGGTAGTCTTCAATGTGTTGTGTCCCAAGACGGATGTCTTCCTACGCTTCCTTCCAAGTCTCTGATTTCTTAGTGTCTACTTGTCTTTTCGGTAAGTCTTTACTCTAATAATGTTTTTGTGCATTTATCCTTGAAAAGTAGGTTTCTTGAGCTTTTATTCCGCGTATAGATACGGAGGAAGGATCGCGCTTCTAGTTTTGTTTAGAATGCCATGATCAGCTCTTTTCAACTTTTCTATCAAATTCTTTTGGGTTAGTCACATATTTTATTTTTCTGCTTCTGGTAGCCTTGTAAGTTCTTTGTCTTCTAAATGTAGATCATTTTTTTTAAGTTTAATGCAATATGATAGACGAAAGTTACCTCTCTAGCGGTGGTAGGCATAAGTACATGCGCAGAGACATTGCGCAAGTCATAGCTAACAAGCTAACAATCAATTACCTCATCATGACAGTCCGGCACGCCAACACTGCTCTCTAGCGGAGGTAGCCATAACTAACATGCGCATTGACATTGCGCAAGTCAAAGGTAACAAGCGAACAATCAATTACCTCATCAAGGCTTCATCAATTTTAGCAGACCAATGTTTTTATCATTATCAGTATAAAATAATGGTTAATAACATGATCAACGCCACCTCACTATTCTGAATGATGCTAGTACTAAATGTAGAAATCCGATAGACAGGTTGATTGTTCATCGGGAACGTGTTTCTAAAGTAAACATTATTTAAGCCCATTGATAATTTCACTCATTTGAATAACGTTTTTCTTTTAGATTAGCAATAAAATCAAAGTAACAGACCACCAGGTCCTTTCGAATCTTTGTGTTGCTAGCAGCAGTCAACGTCGCAGCAATGAAGAAGAATGCGAATCATATTTCATTTCCAGCTGTCTTCCTTTGCTTCCTTTTATCACATCACTTAGAAATGAAATTAGAAAAAGAAAGTGTCACGTGTCATTTAACAGAATGTCAAGTATATATTGTTTTTGAATGGTAAAGGAAACATAATATTCATACCGCGCAAAGTAGAACAAAGGACTTCATTCTCATGACATTTCTAATTTAACCGTTTTCTTTGATGATTGATACATTTCCCGTTTTCTAATAGTTAAAATCGCTTTTCCAGATGGCGTTACTGTTAGCATCACAAATTCTTTTAATTGCGCTTCTTTGTATCTTGTTTCTTTGTATGGTCAGCACTGCTGCCTCGGGTAGTCTTCAATGTGTTGTGTCCCAAGACGGATGTCTTCCTACGCTTCCTTCCAAGTCTCTGATTTCTTAGTGTCTACTTGTCTTTTCGGTAAGTCTTTACTCTAATAATGTTTTTGTGCATTTATCCTTGAAAAGTAGGTTTCTTGAGCTTTTATTCCGCGTATAGATACGGAGGAAGGATCGCGCTTCTAGTTTTGTTTAGAATGCCATGATCAGCTCTTTTCAACTTTTCTATCAAATTCTTTTGGGTTAGTCACATATTTTATTTTTCTTCTTCTGGTAGCCTTGTAAGTTCTTTGTCTTCTAAATGTAGATCATTTTTTTTAAGTTTAATGCAATATGATAGACGAAAGTTACCTCTCTAGCGGTGGTAGGCATAAGTACATGCGCAGAGACATTGCGCAAGTCATAGCTAACAAGCTAACAATCAATTACCTCATCATGACAGTCCGGCACGCCAACACTGCTCTCTAGCGGAGGTAGCCATAACTAACATGCGCATTGACATTGCGCAAGTCAAAGGTAACAAGCGAACAATCAATTACCTCATCAAGGCTTCATCAATTTTAGCAGACCAATGTTTTTATCATTATCAGTATAAAATAATGGTTAATAACATGATCAACGCCACCTCACTATTCTGAATGATGCTAGTACTAAATGTAGAAATCCGATAGACAGGTTGATTGTTCATCGGGAACGTGTTTCTAAAGTAAACATTATTTAAGCCCATTGATAATTTCACTCATTTGAATAACGTTTTTTGTTTTAGATTAGCAATAAAATCAAAGTAACAGACCACCAGGTCCTTTCGAATCTTTGTGTTGCTAGCAGCAGTCAACGTCGCAGCAATGAAGAAGAATGCGAATCATATTTCATTTCCAGCTGTCTTCCTTTGCTTCCTTTTATCACATCACTTAGAAATGAAATTAGAAAAAGAAAGTGTCACGTGTCATTTAACAGAATGTCAAGTATATATTGTTTTTGAATGGTAAAGGAAAACATAATATTCATACCGCGCAAAGTAGAACAAAGGACTTCATTCTCATGACATTTCTAATTTAACCGTTTTCTTTGATGATTGATACATTTCCCGTTTTCTAATAGTTAAAATCGCTTTTCCAGATGGCGTTACTGTTAGCATCACAAATTCTTTTAATTGCGCTTCTTTGTATCTTGTTTCTTTGTATGGTCAGCACTGCTGCCTCGGTAGTCTTCAATGTGTTGTGTCCCAAGACGGATGTCTTCCTACGCTTCCTTCCAAGTCTCTGATTTCTTAGTGTCTACTTGTCTTTTCGGTAAGTCTTTACTCTAATAATGTTTTTGTGCATTTATCCTTGAAAAGTAGGTTTCTTGAGCTTTTATTCCGCGTATAGATACGGAGGAAGGATCGCGCTTCTAGTTTTGTTTAGAATGCCATGATCAGCTCTTTTCAACTTTTCTATCAAATTCTTTTGGGTTAGTCACATATTTTATTTTTCTTCTTCTGGTAGCCTTGTAAGTTCTTTGTCTTCTAAATGTAGATCATTTTTTTTAAGTTTAATGCAATATGATAGACGAAAGTTACCTCTCTAGCGGTGGTAGGCATAAGTACATGCGCAGAGACATTGCGCAAGTCATAGCTAACAAGCTAACAATCAATTACCTCATCATGACAGTCCGGCACGCCAACACTGCTCTCTAGCGGAGGTAGCCATAACTAACATGCGCATTGACATTGCGCAAGTCAAAGGTAACAAGCGAACAATCAATTACCTCATCAAGGCTTCATCAATTTTAGCAGACCAATGTTTTTATCATTATCAGTATAAAATAATGGTTAATAACATGATCAACGCCACCTCACTATTCTGAATGATGCTAGTACTAAATGTAGAAATCCGATAGACAGGTTGATTGTTCATCGGGAACGTGTTTCTAAAGTAAACATTATTTAAGCCCATTGATAATTTCACTCATTTGAATAACGTTTTTTGTTTTAGATTAGCAATAAAATCAAAGTAACAGACCACCAGGTCCTTTCGAATCTTTGTGTTGCTAGCAGCAGTCAACGTCGCAGCAATGAAGAAGAATGCGAATCATATTTCATTTCCAGCTGTCTTCCTTTGCTTCCTTTTATCACATCACTTAGAAATGAAATTAGAAAAAGAAAGTGTCACGTGTCATTTAACAGAATGTCAAGTATATATTGTTTTTGAATGGTAAAGGAAAACATAATATTCATACCGCGCAAAGTAGAACAAAGGACTTCATTCTCATGACATTTCTAATTTAACCGTTTTCTTTGATGATTGATACATTTCCCGTTTTCTAATAGTTAAAATCGCTTTTCCAGATGGCGTTACTGTTAGCATCACAAATTCTTTTAATTGCGCTTCTTTGTATCTTGTTTCTTTGTATGGTCAGCACTGCTGCCTCGGTAGTCTTCAATGTGTTGTGTCCCAAGACGGATGTCTTCCTACGCTTCCTTCCAAGTCTCTGATTTCTTAGTGTCTACTTGTCTTTTCGGTAAGTCTTTACTCTAATAATGTTTTTGTGCATTTATCCTTGAAAAGTAGGTTTCTTGAGCTTTTATTCCGCGTATAGATACGGAGGAAGGATCGCGCTTCTAGTTTTGTTTAGAATGCCATGATCAGCTCTTTTCAACTTTTCTATCAAATTCTTTTGGGTTAGTCACATATTTTATTTTTCTTCTTCTGGTAGCCTTGTAAGTTCTTTGTCTTCTAAATGTAGATCATTTTTTTTAAGTTTAATGCAATATGATAGACGAAAGTTACCTCTCTAGCGGTGGTAGGCATAAGTACATGCGCAGAGACATTGCGCAAGTCATAGCTAACAAGCTAACAATCAATTACCTCATCATGACAGTCCGGCACGCCAACACTGCTCTCTAGCGGAGGTAGCCATAACTAACATGCGCATTGACATTGCGCAAGTCAAAGGTAACAAGCGAACAATCAATTACCTCATCAAGGCTTCATCAATTTTAGCAGACCAATGTTTTTATCATTATCAGTATAAAATAATGGTTAATAACATGATCAACGCCACCTCACTATTCTGAATGATGCTAGTACTAAATGTAGAAATCCGATAGACAGGTTGATTGTTCATCGGGAACGTGTTTCTAAAGTAAACATTATTTAAGCCCATTGATAATTTCACTCATTTGAATAACGTTTTTTGTTTTAGATTAGCAATAAAATCAAAGTAACAGACCACCAGGTCCTTTCGAATCTTTGTGTTGCTAGCAGCAGTCAACGTCGCAGCAATGAAGAAGAATGCGAATCATATTTCATTTCCAGCTGTCTTCCTTTGCTTCCTTTTATCACATCACTTAGAAATGAAATTAGAAAAAGAAAGTGTCACGTGTCATTTAACAGAATGTCAAGTATATATTGTTTTTGAATGGTAAAGGAAAACATAATATTCATACCGCGCAAAGTAGAACAAAGGACTTCATTCTCATGACATTTCTAATTTAACCGTTTTCTTTGATGATTGATACATTTCCCGTTTTCTAATAGTTAAAATCGCTTTTCCAGATGGCGTTACTGTTAGCATCACAAATTCTTTTAATTGCGCTTCTTTGTATCTTGTTTCTTTGTATGGTCAGCACTGCTGCCTCGGTAGTCTTCAATGTGTTGTGTCCCAAGACGGATGTCTTCCTACGCTTCCTTCCAAGTCTCTGATTTCTTAGTGTCTACTTGTCTTTTCGGTAAGTCTTTACTCTAATAATGTTTTTGTGCATTTATCCTTGAAAAGTAGGTTTCTTGAGCTTTTATTCCGCGTATAGATACGGAGGAAGGATCGCGCTTCTAGTTTTGTTTAGAATGCCATGATCAGCTCTTTTCAACTTTTCTATCAAATTCTTTTGGGTTAGTCACATATTTTATTTTTCTTCTTCTGGTAGCCTTGTAAGTTCTTTGTCTTCTAAATGTAGATCATTTTTTTTAAGTTTAATGCAATATGATAGACGAAAGTTACCTCTCTAGCGGTGGTAGGCATAAGTACATGCGCAGAGACATTGCGCAAGTCATAGCTAACAAGCTAACAATCAATTACCTCATCATGACAGTCCGGCACGCCAACACTGCTCTCTAGCGGAGGTAGCCATAACTAACATGCGCATTGACATTGCGCAAGTCAAAGGTAACAAGCGAACAATCAATTACCTCATCAAGGCTTCATCAATTTTAGCAGACCAATGTTTTTATCATTATCAGTATAAAATAATGGTTAATAACATGATCAACGCCACCTCACTATTCTGAATGATGCTAGTACTAAATGTAGAAATCCGATAGACAGGTTGATTGTTCATCGGGAACGTGTTTCTAAAGTAAACATTATTTAAGCCCATTGATAATTTCACTCATTTGAATAACGTTTTTTGTTTTAGATTAGCAATAAAATCAAAGTAACAGACCACCAGGTCCTTTCGAATCTTTGTGTTGCTAGCAGCAGTCAACGTCGCAGCAATGAAGAAGAATGCGAATCATATTTCATTTCCAGCTGTCTTCCTTTGCTTCCTTTTATCACATCACTTAGAAATGAAATTAGAAAAAGAAAGTGTCACGTGTCATTTAACAGAATGTCAAGTATATATTGTTTTTGAATGGTAAAGGAAAACATAATATTCATACCGCGCAAAGTAGAACAAAGGACTTCATTCTCATGACATTTCTAATTTAACCGTTTTCTTTGATGATTGATACATTTCCCGTTTTCTAATAGTTAAAATCGCTTTTCCAGATGGCGTTACTGTTAGCATCACAAATTCTTTTAATTGCGCTTCTTTGTATCTTGTTTCTTTGTATGGTCAGCACTGCTGCCTCGGTAGTCTTCAATGTGTTGTGTCCCAAGACGGATGTCTTCCTACGCTTCCTTCCAAGTCTCTGATTTCTTAGTGTCTACTTGTCTTTTCGGTAAGTCTTTACTCTAATAATGTTTTTGTGCATTTATCCTTGAAAAGTAGGTTTCTTGAGCTTTTATTCCGCGTATAGATACGGAGGAAGGATCGCGCTTCTAGTTTTGTTTAGAATGCCATGATCAGCTCTTTTCAACTTTTCTATCAAATTCTTTTGGGTTAGTCACATATTTTATTTTTCTTCTTCTGGTAGCCTTGTAAGTTCTTTGTCTTCTAAATGTAGATCATTTTTTTTAAGTTTAATGCAATATGATAGACGAAAGTTACCTCTCTAGCGGTGGTAGGCATAAGTACATGCGCAGAGACATTGCGCAAGTCATAGCTAACAAGCTAACAATCAATTACCTCATCATGACAGTCCGGCACGCCAACACTGCTCTCTAGCGGAGGTAGCCATAACTAACATGCGCATTGACATTGCGCAAGTCAAAGGTAACAAGCGAACAATCAATTACCTCATCAAGGCTTCATCAATTTTAGCAGACCAATGTTTTTATCATTATCAGTATAAAATAATGGTTAATAACATGATCAACGCCACCTCACTATTCTGAATGATGCTAGTACTAAATGTAGAAATCCGATAGACAGGTTGATTGTTCATCGGGAACGTGTTTCTAAAGTAAACATTATTTAAGCCCATTGATAATTTCACTCATTTGAATAACGTTTTTTGTTTTAGATTAGCAATAAAATCAAAGTAACAGACCACCAGGTCCTTTCGAATCTTTGTGTTGCTAGCAGCAGTCAACGTCGCAGCAATGAAGAAGAATGCGAATCATATTTCATTTCCAGCTGTCTTCCTTTGCTTCCTTTTATCACATCACTTAGAAATGAAATTAGAAAAAGAAAGTGTCACGTGTCATTTAACAGAATGTCAAGTATATATTGTTTTTGAATGGTAAAGGCAAACATAATATTCATACCGCGCAAAGTAGAACAAAGGACTTCATTCTCATGACATTTCTAATTTAACCGTTTTCTTTGATGATTGATACATTTCCCGTTTTCTAATAGTTAAAATCGCTTTTCCAGATGGCGTTACTGTTAGCATCACAAATTCTTTTAATTGCGCTTCTTTGTATCTTGTTTCTTTGTATGGTCAGCACTGCTGCCTCGGTAGTCTTCAATGTGTTGTGTCCCAAGACGGATGTCTTCCTACGCTTCCTTCCAAGTCTCTGATTTCTTAGTGTCTACTTGTCTTTTCGGTAAGTCTTTACTCTAATAATGTTTTTGTGCATTTATCCTTGAAAAGTAGGTTTCTTGAGCTTTTATTCCGCGTATAGATACGGAGGAAGGATCGCGCTTCTAGTTTTGTTTAGAATGCCATGATCAGCTCTTTTCAACTTTTCTATCAAATTCTTTTGGGTTAGTCACATATTTTATTTTTCTTCTTCTGGTAGCCTTGTAAGTTCTTTGTCTTCTAAATGTAGATCATTTTTTTTAAGTTTAATGCAATATGATAGACGAAAGTTACCTCTCTAGCGGTGGTAGGCATAAGTACATGCGCAGAGACATTGCGCAAGTCATAGCTAACAAGCTAACAATCAATTACCTCATCATGACAGTCCGGCACGCCAACACTGCTCTCTAGCGGAGGTAGCCATAACTAACATGCGCATTGACATTGCGCAAGTCAAAGGTAACAAGCGAACAATCAATTACCTCATCAAGGCTTCATCAATTTTAGCAGACCAATGTTTTTATCATTATCAGTATAAAATAATGGTTAATAACATGATCAACGCCACCTCACTATTCTGAATGATGCTAGTACTAAATGTAGAAATCCGATAGACAGGTTGATTGTTCATCGGGAACGTGTTTCTAAAGTAAACATTATTTAAGCCCATTGATAATTTCACTCATTTGAATAACGTTTTTTGTTTTAGATTAGCAATAAAATCAAAGTAACAGACCACCAGGTCCTTTCGAATCTTTGTGTTGCTAGCAGCAGTCAACGTCGCAGCAATGAAGAAGAATGCGAATCATATTTCATTTCCAGCTGTCTTCCTTTGCTTCCTTTTATCACATCACTTAGAAATGAAATTAGAAAAAGAAAGTGTCACGTGTCATTTAACAGAATGTCAAGTATATATTGTTTTTGAATGGTAAAGGAAAACATAATATTCATACCGCGCAAAGTAGAACAAAGGACTTCATTCTCATGACATTTCTAATTTAACCGTTTTCTTTGATGATTGATACATTTCCCGTTTTCTAATAGTTAAAATCGCTTTTCCAGATGGCGTTACTGTTAGCATCACAAATTCTTTTAATTGCGCTTCTTTGTATCTTGTTTCTTTGTATGGTCAGCACTGCTGCCTCGGTAGTCTTCAATGTGTTGTGTCCCAAGACGGATGTCTTCCTACGCTTCCTTCCAAGTCTCTGATTTCTTAGTGTCTACTTGTCTTTTCGGTAAGTCTTTACTCTAATAATGTTTTTGTGCATTTATCCTTGAAAAGTAGGTTTCTTGAGCTTTTATTCCGCGTATAGATACGGAGGAAGGATCGCGCTTCTAGTTTTGTTTAGAATGCCATGATCAGCTCTTTTCAACTTTTCTATCAAATTCTTTTGGGTTAGTCACATATTTTATTTTTCTTCTTCTGGTAGCCTTGTAAGTTCTTTGTCTTCTAAATGTAGATCATTTTTTTTAAGTTTAATGCAATATGATAGACGAAAGTTACCTCTCTAGCGGTGGTAGGCATAAGTACATGCGCAGAGACATTGCGCAAGTCATAGCTAACAAGCTAACAATCAATTACCTCATCATGACAGTCCGGCACGCCAACACTGCTCTCTAGCGGAGGTAGCCATAACTAACATGCGCATTGACATTGCGCAAGTCAAAGGTAACAAGCGAACAATCAATTACCTCATCAAGGCTTCATCAATTTTAGCAGACCAATGTTTTTATCATTATCAGTATAAAATAATGGTTAATAACATGATCAACGCCACCTCACTATTCTGAATGATGCTAGTACTAAATGTAGAAATCCGATAGACAGGTTGATTGTTCATCGGGAACGTGTTTCTAAAGTAAACATTATTTAAGCCCATTGATAATTTCACTCATTTGAATAACGTTTTTTGTTTTAGATTAGCAATAAAATCAAAGTAACAGACCACCAGGTCCTTTCGAATCTTTGTGTTGCTAGCAGCAGTCAACGTCGCAGCAATGAAGAAGAATGCGAATCATATTTCATTTCCAGCTGTCTTCCTTTGCTTCCTTTTATCACATCACTTAGAAATGAAATTAGAAAAAGAAAGTGTCACGTGTCATTTAACAGAATGTCAAGTATATATTGTTTTTGAATGGTAAAGGAAAACATAATATTCATACCGCGCAAAGTAGAACAAAGGACTTCATTCTCATGACATTTCTAATTTAACCGTTTTCTTTGATGATTGATACATTTCCCGTTTTCTAATAGTTAAAATCGCTTTTCCAGATGGCGTTACTGTTAGCATCACAAATTCTTTTAATTGCGCTTCTTTGTATCTTGTTTCTTTGTATGGTCAGCACTGCTGCCTCGGTAGTCTTCAATGTGTTGTGTCCCAAGACGGATGTCTTCCTACGCTTCCTTCCAAGTCTCTGATTTCTTAGTGTCTACTTGTCTTTTCGGTAAGTCTTTACTCTAATAATGTTTTTGTGCATTTATCCTTGAAAAGTAGGTTTCTTGAGCTTTTATTCCGCGTATAGATACGGAGGAAGGATCGCGCTTCTAGTTTTGTTTAGAATGCCATGATCAGCTCTTTTCAACTTTTCTATCAAATTCTTTTGGGTTAGTCACATATTTTATTTTTCTTCTTCTGGTAGCCTTGTAAGTTCTTTGTCTTCTAAATGTAGATCATTTTTTTTAAGTTTAATGCAATATGATAGACGAAAGTTACCTCTCTAGCGGTGGTAGGCATAAGTACATGCGCAGAGACATTGCGCAAGTCATAGCTAACAAGCTAACAATCAATTACCTCATCATGACAGTCCGGCACGCCAACACTGCTCTCTAGCGGAGGTAGCCATAACTAACATGCGCATTGACATTGCGCAAGTCAAAGGTAACAAGCGAACAATCAATTACCTCATCAAGGCTTCATCAATTTTAGCAGACCAATGTTTTTATCATTATCAGTATAAAATAATGGTTAATAACATGATCAACGCCACCTCACTATTCTGAATGATGCTAGTACTAAATGTAGAAATCCGATAGACAGGTTGATTGTTCATCGGGAACGTGTTTCTAAAGTAAACATTATTTAAGCCCATTGATAATTTCACTCATTTGAATAACGTTTTTTGTTTTAGATTAGCAATAAAATCAAAGTAACAGACCACCAGGTCCTTTCGAATCTTTGTGTTGCTAGCAGCAGTCAACGTCGCAGCAATGAAGAAGAATGCGAATCATATTTCATTTCCAGCTGTCTTCCTTTGCTTCCTTTTATCACATCACTTAGAAATGAAATTAGAAAAAGAAAGTGTCACGTGTCATTTAACAGAATGTCAAGTATATATTGTTTTTGAATGGTAAAGGAAAACATAATATTCATACCGCGCAAAGTAGAACAAAGGACTTCATTCTCATGACATTTCTAATTTAACCGTTTTCTTTGATGATTGATACATTTCCCGTTTTCTAATAGTTAAAATCGCTTTTCCAGATGGCGTTACTGTTAGCATCACAAATTCTTTTAATTGCGCTTCTTTGTATCTTGTTTCTTTGTATGGTCAGCACTGCTGCCTCGGTAGTCTTCAATGTGTTGTGTCCCAAGACGGATGTCTTCCTACGCTTCCTTCCAAGTCTCTGATTTCTTAGTGTCTACTTGTCTTTTCGGTAAGTCTTTACTCTAATAATGTTTTTGTGCATTTATCCTTGAAAAGTAGGTTTCTTGAGCTTTTATTCCGCGTATAGATACGGAGGAAGGATCGCGCTTCTAGTTTTGTTTAGAATGCCATGATCAGCTCTTTTCAACTTTTCTATCAAATTCTTTTGGGTTAGTCACATATTTTATTTTTCTTCTTCTGGTAGCCTTGTAAGTTCTTTGTCTTCTAAATGTAGATCATTTTTTTTAAGTTTAATGCAATATGATAGACGAAAGTTACCTCTCTAGCGGTGGTAGGCATAAGTACATGCGCAGAGACATTGCGCAAGTCATAGCTAACAAGCTAACAATCAATTACCTCATCATGACAGTCCGGCACGCCAACACTGCTCTCTAGCGGAGGTAGCCATAACTAACATGCGCATTGACATTGCGCAAGTCAAAGGTAACAAGCGAACAATCAATTACCTCATCAAGGCTTCATCAATTTTAGCAGACCAATGTTTTTATCATTATCAGTATAAAATAATGGTTAATAACATGATCAACGCCACCTCACTATTCTGAATGATGCTAGTACTAAATGTAGAAATCCGATAGACAGGTTGATTGTTCATCGGGAACGTGTTTCTAAAGTAAACATTATTTAAGCCCATTGATAATTTCACTCATTTGAATAACGTTTTTTGTTTTAGATTAGCAATAAAATCAAAGTAACAGACCACCAGGTCCTTTCGAATCTTTGTGTTGCTAGCAGCAGTCAACGTCGCAGCAATGAAGAAGAATGCGAATCATATTTCATTTCCAGCTGTCTTCCTTTGCTTCCTTTTATCACATCACTTAGAAATGAAATTAGAAAAAGAAAGTGTCACGTGTCATTTAACAGAATGTCAAGTATATATTGTTTTTGAATGGTAAAGGAAAACATAATATTCATACCGCGCAAAGTAGAACAAAGGACTTCATTCTCATGACATTTCTAATTTAACCGTTTTCTTTGATGATTGATACATTTCCCGTTTTCTAATAGTTAAAATCGCTTTTCCAGATGGCGTTACTGTTAGCATCACAAATTCTTTTAATTGCGCTTCTTTGTATCTTGTTTCTTTGTATGGTCAGCACTGCTGCCTCGGTAGTCTTCAATGTGTTGTGTCCCAAGACGGATGTCTTCCTACGCTTCCTTCCAAGTCTCTGATTTCTTAGTGTCTACTTGTCTTTTCGGTAAGTCTTTACTCTAATAATGTTTTTGTGCATTTATCCTTGAAAAGTAGGTTTCTTGAGCTTTTATTCCGCGTATAGATACGGAGGAAGGATCGCGCTTCTAGTTTTGTTTAGAATGCCATGATCAGCTCTTTTCAACTTTTCTATCAAATTCTTTTGGGTTAGTCACATATTTTATTTTTCTTCTTCTGGTAGCCTTGTAAGTTCTTTGTCTTCTAAATGTAGATCATTTTTTTTAAGTTTAATGCAATATGATAGACGAAAGTTACCTCTCTAGCGGTGGTAGGCATAAGTACATGCGCAGAGACATTGCGCAAGTCATAGCTAACAAGCTAACAATCAATTACCTCATCATGACAGTCCGGCACGCCAACACTGCTCTCTAGCGGAGGTAGCCATAACTAACATGCGCATTGACATTGCGCAAGTCAAAGGTAACAAGCGAACAATCAATTACCTCATCAAGGCTTCATCAATTTTAGCAGACCAATGTTTTTATCATTATCAGTATAAAATAATGGTTAATAACATGATCAACGCCACCTCACTATTCTGAATGATGCTAGTACTAAATGTAGAAATCCGATAGACAGGTTGATTGTTCATCGGGAACGTGTTTCTAAAGTAAACATTATTTAAGCCCATTGATAATTTCACTCATTTGAATAACGTTTTTTGTTTTAGATTAGCAATAAAATCAAAGTAACAGACCACCAGGTCCTTTCGAATCTTTGTGTTGCTAGCAGCAGTCAACGTCGCAGCAATGAAGAAGAATGCGAATCATATTTCATTTCCAGCTGTCTTCCTTTGCTTCCTTTTATCACATCACTTAGAAATGAAATTAGAAAAAGAAAGTGTCACGTGTCATTTAACAGAATGTCAAGTATATATTGTTTTTGAATGGTAAAGGCAAACATAATATTCATACCGCGCAAAGTAGAACAAAGGACTTCATTCTCATGACATTTCTAATTTAACCGTTTTCTTTGATGATTGATACATTTCCCGTTTTCTAATAGTTAAAATCGCTTTTCCAGATGGCGTTACTGTTAGCATCACAAATTCTTTTAATTGCGCTTCTTTGTATCTTGTTTCTTTGTATGGTCAGCACTGCTGCCTCGGTAGTCTTCAATGTGTTGTGTCCCAAGACGGATGTCTTCCTACGCTTCCTTCCAAGTCTCTGATTTCTTAGTGTCTACTTGTCTTTTCGGTAAGTCTTTACTCTAATAATGTTTTTGTGCATTTATCCTTGAAAAGTAGGTTTCTTGAGCTTTTATTCCGCGTATAGATACGGAGGAAGGATCGCGCTTCTAGTTTTGTTTAGAATGCCATGATCAGCTCTTTTCAACTTTTCTATCAAATTCTTTTGGGTTAGTCACATATTTTATTTTTCTGCTTCTGGTAGCCTTGTAAGTTCTTTGTCTTCTAAATGTAGATCATTTTTTTTAAGTTTAATGCAATATGATAGACGAAAGTTACCTCTCTAGCGGTGGTAGGCATAAGTACATGCGCAGAGACATTGCGCAAGTCATAGCTAACAAGCTAACAATCAATTACCTCATCATGACAGTCCGGCACGCCAACACTGCTCTCTAGCGGAGGTAGCCATAACTAACATGCGCATTGACATTGCGCAAGTCAAAGGTAACAAGCGAACAATCAATTACCTCATCAAGGCTTCATCAATTTTAGCAGACCAATGTTTTTATCATTATCAGTATAAAATAATGGTTAATAACATGATCAACGCCACCTCACTATTCTGAATGATGCTAGTACTAAATGTAGAAATCCGATAGACAGGTTGATTGTTCATCGGGAACGTGTTTCTAAAGTAAACATTATTTAAGCCCATTGATAATTTCACTCATTTGAATAACGTTTTTTGTTTTAGATTAGCAATAAAATCAAAGTAACAGACCACCAGGTCCTTTCGAATCTTTGTGTTGCTAGCAGCAGTCAACGTCGCAGCAATGAAGAAGAATGCGAATCATATTTCATTTCCAGCTGTCTTCCTTTGCTTCCTTTTATCACATCACTTAGAAATGAAATTAGAAAAAGAAAGTGTCACGTGTCATTTAACAGAATGTCAAGTATATATTGTTTTTGAATGGTAAAGGCAAACATAATATTCATACCGCGCAAAGTAGAACAAAGGACTTCATTCTCATGACATTTCTAATTTAACCGTTTTCTTTGATGATTGATACATTTCCCGTTTTCTAATAGTTAAAATCGCTTTTCCAGATGGCGTTACTGTTAGCATCACAAATTCTTTTAATTGCGCTTCTTTGTATCTTGTTTCTTTGTATGGTCAGCACTGCTGCCTCGGTAGTCTTCAATGTGTTGTGTCCCAAGACGGATGTCTTCCTACGCTTCCTTCCAAGTCTCTGATTTCTTAGTGTCTACTTGTCTTTTCGGTAAGTCTTTACTCTAATAATGTTTTTGTGCATTTATCCTTGAAAAGTAGGTTTCTTGAGCTTTTATTCCGCGTATAGATACGGAGGAAGGATCGCGCTTCTAGTTTTGTTTAGAATGCCATGATCAGCTCTTTTCAACTTTTCTATCAAATTCTTTTGGGTTAGTCACATATTTTATTTTTCTTCTTCTGGTAGCCTTGTAAGTTCTTTGTCTTCTAAATGTAGATCATTTTTTTTAAGTTTAATGCAATATGATAGACGAAAGTTACCTCTCTAGCGGTGGTAGGCATAAGTACATGCGCAGAGACATTGCGCAAGTCATAGCTAACAAGCTAACAATCAATTACCTCATCATGACAGTCCGGCACGCCAACACTGCTCTCTAGCGGAGGTAGCCATAACTAACATGCGCATTGACATTGCGCAAGTCAAAGGTAACAAGCGAACAATCAATTACCTCATCAAGGCTTCATCAATTTTAGCAGACCAATGTTTTTATCATTATCAGTATAAAATAATGGTTAATAACATGATCAACGCCACCTCACTATTCTGAATGATGCTAGTACTAAATGTAGAAATCCGATAGACAGGTTGATTGTTCATCGGGAACGTGTTTCTAAAGTAAACATTATTTAAGCCCATTGATAATTTCACTCATTTGAATAACGTTTTTTGTTTTAGATTAGCAATAAAATCAAAGTAACAGACCACCAGGTCCTTTCGAATCTTTGTGTTGCTAGCAGCAGTCAACGTCGCAGCAATGAAGAAGAATGCGAATCATATTTCATTTCCAGCTGTCTTCCTTTGCTTCCTTTTATCACATCACTTAGAAATGAAATTAGAAAAAGAAAGTGTCACGTGTCATTTAACAGAATGTCAAGTATATATTGTTTTTGAATGGTAAAGGAAAACATAATATTCATACCGCGCAAAGTAGAACAAAGGACTTCATTCTCATGACATTTCTAATTTAACCGTTTTCTTTGATGATTGATACATTTCCCGTTTTCTAATAGTTAAAATCGCTTTTCCAGATGGCGTTACTGTTAGCATCACAAATTCTTTTAATTGCGCTTCTTTGTATCTTGTTTCTTTGTATGGTCAGCACTGCTGCCTCGGTAGTCTTCAATGTGTTGTGTCCCAAGACGGATGTCTTCCTACGCTTCCTTCCAAGTCTCTGATTTCTTAGTGTCTACTTGTCTTTTCGGTAAGTCTTTACTCTAATAATGTTTTTGTGCATTTATCCTTGAAAAGTAGGTTTCTTGAGCTTTTATTCCGCGTATAGATACGGAGGAAGGATCGCGCTTCTAGTTTTGTTTAGAATGCCATGATCAGCTCTTTTCAACTTTTCTATCAAATTCTTTTGGGTTAGTCACATATTTTATTTTTCTTCTTCTGGTAGCCTTGTAAGTTCTTTGTCTTCTAAATGTAGATCATTTTTTTTAAGTTTAATGCAATATGATAGACGAAAGTTACCTCTCTAGCGGTGGTAGGCATAAGTACATGCGCAGAGACATTGCGCAAGTCATAGCTAACAAGCTAACAATCAATTACCTCATCATGACAGTCCGGCACGCCAACACTGCTCTCTAGCGGAGGTAGCCATAACTAACATGCGCATTGACATTGCGCAAGTCAAAGGTAACAAGCGAACAATCAATTACCTCATCAAGGCTTCATCAATTTTAGCAGACCAATGTTTTTATCATTATCAGTATAAAATAATGGTTAATAACATGATCAACGCCACCTCACTATTCTGAATGATGCTAGTACTAAATGTAGAAATCCGATAGACAGGTTGATTGTTCATCGGGAACGTGTTTCTAAAGTAAACATTATTTAAGCCCATTGATAATTTCACTCATTTGAATAACGTTTTTTGTTTTAGATTAGCAATAAAATCAAAGTAACAGACCACCAGGTCCTTTCGAATCTTTGTGTTGCTAGCAGCAGTCAACGTCGCAGCAATGAAGAAGAATGCGAATCATATTTCATTTCCAGCTGTCTTCCTTTGCTTCCTTTTATCACATCACTTAGAAATGAAATTAGAAAAAGAAAGTGTCACGTGTCATTTAACAGAATGTCAAGTATATATTGTTTTTGAATGGTAAAGGAAAACATAATATTCATACCGCGCAAAGTAGAACAAAGGACTTCATTCTCATGACATTTCTAATTTAACCGTTTTCTTTGATGATTGATACATTTCCCGTTTTCTAATAGTTAAAATCGCTTTTCCAGATGGCGTTACTGTTAGCATCACAAATTCTTTTAATTGCGCTTCTTTGTATCTTGTTTCTTTGTATGGTCAGCACTGCTGCCTCGGTAGTCTTCAATGTGTTGTGTCCCAAGACGGATGTCTTCCTACGCTTCCTTCCAAGTCTCTGATTTCTTAGTGTCTACTTGTCTTTTCGGTAAGTCTTTACTCTAATAATGTTTTTGTGCATTTATCCTTGAAAAGTAGGTTTCTTGAGCTTTTATTCCGCGTATAGATACGGAGGAAGGATCGCGCTTCTAGTTTTGTTTAGAATGCCATGATCAGCTCTTTTCAACTTTTCTATCAAATTCTTTTGGGTTAGTCACATATTTTATTTTTCTGCTTCTGGTAGCCTTGTAAGTTCTTTGTCTTCTAAATGTAGATCATTTTTTTTAAGTTTAATGCAATATGATAGACGAAAGTTACCTCTCTAGCGGTGGTAGGCATAAGTACATGCGCAGAGACATTGCGCAAGTCATAGCTAACAAGCTAACAATCAATTACCTCATCATGACAGTCCGGCACGCCAACACTGCTCTCTAGCGGAGGTAGCCATAACTAACATGCGCATTGACATTGCGCAAGTCAAAGGTAACAAGCGAACAATCAATTACCTCATCAAGGCTTCATCAATTTTAGCAGACCAATGTTTTTATCATTATCAGTATAAAATAATGGTTAATAACATGATCAACGCCACCTCACTATTCTGAATGATGCTAGTACTAAATGTAGAAATCCGATAGACAGGTTGATTGTTCATCGGGAACGTGTTTCTAAAGTAAACATTATTTAAGCCCATTGATAATTTCACTCATTTGAATAACGTTTTTTGTTTTAGATTAGCAATAAAATCAAAGTAACAGACCACCAGGTCCTTTCGAATCTTTGTGTTGCTAGCAGCAGTCAACGTCGCAGCAATGAAGAAGAATGCGAATCATATTTCATTTCCAGCTGTCTTCCTTTGCTTCCTTTTATCACATCACTTAGAAATGAAATTAGAAAAAGAAAGTGTCACGTGTCATTTAACAGAATGTCAAGTATATATTGTTTTTGAATGGTAAAGGAAAACATAATATTCATACCGCGCAAAGTAGAACAAAGGACTTCATTCTCATGACATTTCTAATTTAACCGTTTTCTTTGATGATTGATACATTTCCCGTTTTCTAATAGTTAAAATCGCTTTTCCAGATGGCGTTACTGTTAGCATCACAAATTCTTTTAATTGCGCTTCTTTGTATCTTGTTTCTTTGTATGGTCAGCACTGCTGCCTCGGTAGTCTTCAATGTGTTGTGTCCCAAGACGGATGTCTTCCTACGCTTCCTTCCAAGTCTCTGATTTCTTAGTGTCTACTTGTCTTTTCGGTAAGTCTTTACTCTAATAATGTTTTTGTGCATTTATCCTTGAAAAGTAGGTTTCTTGAGCTTTTATTCCGCGTATAGATACGGAGGAAGGATCGCGCTTCTAGTTTTGTTTAGAATGCCATGATCAGCTCTTTTCAACTTTTCTATCAAATTCTTTTGGGTTAGTCACATATTTTATTTTTCTGCTTCTGGTAGCCTTGTAAGTTCTTTGTCTTCTAAATGTAGATCATTTTTTTTAAGTTTAATGCAATATGATAGACGAAAGTTACCTCTCTAGCGGTGGTAGGCATAAGTACATGCGCAGAGACATTGCGCAAGTCATAGCTAACAAGCTAACAATCAATTACCTCATCATGACAGTCCGGCACGCCAACACTGCTCTCTAGCGGAGGTAGCCATAACTAACATGCGCATTGACATTGCGCAAGTCAAAGGTAACAAGCGAACAATCAATTACCTCATCAAGGCTTCATCAATTTTAGCAGACCAATGTTTTTATCATTATCAGTATAAAATAATGGTTAATAACATGATCAACGCCACCTCACTATTCTGAATGATGCTAGTACTAAATGTAGAAATCCGATAGACAGGTTGATTGTTCATCGGGAACGTGTTTCTAAAGTAAACATTATTTAAGCCCATTGATAATTTCACTCATTTGAATAACGTTTTTTGTTTTAGATTAGCAATAAAATCAAAGTAACAGACCACCAGGTCCTTTCGAATCTTTGTGTTGCTAGCAGCAGTCAACGTCGCAGCAATGAAGAAGAATGCGAATCATATTTCATTTCCAGCTGTCTTCCTTTGCTTCCTTTTATCACATCACTTAGAAATGAAATTAGAAAAAGAAAGTGTCACGTGTCATTTAACAGAATGTCAAGTATATATTGTTTTTGAATGGTAAAGGAAAACATAATATTCATACCGCGCAAAGTAGAACAAAGGACTTCATTCTCATGACATTTCTAATTTAACCGTTTTCTTTGATGATTGATACATTTCCCGTTTTCTAATAGTTAAAATCGCTTTTCCAGATGGCGTTACTGTTAGCATCACAAATTCTTTTAATTGCGCTTCTTTGTATCTTGTTTCTTTGTATGGTCAGCACTGCTGCCTCGGTAGTCTTCAATGTGTTGTGTCCCAAGACGGATGTCTTCCTACGCTTCCTTCCAAGTCTCTGATTTCTTAGTGTCTACTTGTCTTTTCGGTAAGTCTTTACTCTAATAATGTTTTTGTGCATTTATCCTTGAAAAGTAGGTTTCTTGAGCTTTTATTCCGCGTATAGATACGGAGGAAGGATCGCGCTTCTAGTTTTGTTTAGAATGCCATGATCAGCTCTTTTCAACTTTTCTATCAAATTCTTTTGGGTTAGTCACATATTTTATTTTTCTTCTTCTGGTAGCCTTGTAAGTTCTTTGTCTTCTAAATGTAGATCATTTTTTTTAAGTTTAATGCAATATGATAGACGAAAGTTACCTCTCTAGCGGTGGTAGGCATAAGTACATGCGCAGAGACATTGCGCAAGTCATAGCTAACAAGCTAACAATCAATTACCTCATCATGACAGTCCGGCACGCCAACACTGCTCTCTAGCGGAGGTAGCCATAACTAACATGCGCATTGACATTGCGCAAGTCAAAGGTAACAAGCGAACAATCAATTACCTCATCAAGGCTTCATCAATTTTAGCAGACCAATGTTTTTATCATTATCAGTATAAAATAATGGTTAATAACATGATCAACGCCACCTCACTATTCTGAATGATGCTAGTACTAAATGTAGAAATCCGATAGACAGGTTGATTGTTCATCGGGAACGTGTTTCTAAAGTAAACATTATTTAAGCCCATTGATAATTTCACTCATTTGAATAACGTTTTTTGTTTTAGATTAGCAATAAAATCAAAGTAACAGACCACCAGGTCCTTTCGAATCTTTGTGTTGCTAGCAGCAGTCAACGTCGCAGCAATGAAGAAGAATGCGAATCATATTTCATTTCCAGCTGTCTTCCTTTGCTTCCTTTTATCACATCACTTAGAAATGAAATTAGAAAAAGAAAGTGTCACGTGTCATTTAACAGAATGTCAAGTATATATTGTTTTTGAATGGTAAAGGCAAACATAATATTCATACCGCGCAAAGTAGAACAAAGGACTTCATTCTCATGACATTTCTAATTTAACCGTTTTCTTTGATGATTGATACATTTCCCGTTTTCTAATAGTTAAAATCGCTTTTCCAGATGGCGTTACTGTTAGCATCACAAATTCTTTTAATTGCGCTTCTTTGTATCTTGTTTCTTTGTATGGTCAGCACTGCTGCCTCGGTAGTCTTCAATGTGTTGTGTCCCAAGACGGATGTCTTCCTACGCTTCCTTCCAAGTCTCTGATTTCTTAGTGTCTACTTGTCTTTTCGGTAAGTCTTTACTCTAATAATGTTTTTGTGCATTTATCCTTGAAAAGTAGGTTTCTTGAGCTTTTATTCCGCGTATAGATACGGAGGAAGGATCGCGCTTCTAGTTTTGTTTAGAATGCCATGATCAGCTCTTTTCAACTTTTCTATCAAATTCTTTTGGGTTAGTCACATATTTTATTTTTCTTCTTCTGGTAGCCTTGTAAGTTCTTTGTCTTCTAAATGTAGATCATTTTTTTTAAGTTTAATGCAATATGATAGACGAAAGTTACCTCTCTAGCGGTGGTAGGCATAAGTACATGCGCAGAGACATTGCGCAAGTCATAGCTAACAAGCTAACAATCAATTACCTCATCATGACAGTCCGGCACGCCAACACTGCTCTCTAGCGGAGGTAGCCATAACTAACATGCGCATTGACATTGCGCAAGTCAAAGGTAACAAGCGAACAATCAATTACCTCATCAAGGCTTCATCAATTTTAGCAGACCAATGTTTTTATCATTATCAGTATAAAATAATGGTTAATAACATGATCAACGCCACCTCACTATTCTGAATGATGCTAGTACTAAATGTAGAAATCCGATAGACAGGTTGATTGTTCATCGGGAACGTGTTTCTAAAGTAAACATTATTTAAGCCCATTGATAATTTCACTCATTTGAATAACGTTTTTTGTTTTAGATTAGCAATAAAATCAAAGTAACAGACCACCAGGTCCTTTCGAATCTTTGTGTTGCTAGCAGCAGTCAACGTCGCAGCAATGAAGAAGAATGCGAATCATATTTCATTTCCAGCTGTCTTCCTTTGCTTCCTTTTATCACATCACTTAGAAATGAAATTAGAAAAAGAAAGTGTCACGTGTCATTTAACAGAATGTCAAGTATATATTGTTTTTGAATGGTAAAGGAAAACATAATATTCATACCGCGCAAAGTAGAACAAAGGACTTCATTCTCATGACATTTCTAATTTAACCGTTTTCTTTGATGATTGATACATTTCCCGTTTTCTAATAGTTAAAATCGCTTTTCCAGATGGCGTTACTGTTAGCATCACAAATTCTTTTAATTGCGCTTCTTTGTATCTTGTTTCTTTGTATGGTCAGCACTGCTGCCTCGGTAGTCTTCAATGTGTTGTGTCCCAAGACGGATGTCTTCCTACGCTTCCTTCCAAGTCTCTGATTTCTTAGTGTCTACTTGTCTTTTCGGTAAGTCTTTACTCTAATAATGTTTTTGTGCATTTATCCTTGAAAAGTAGGTTTCTTGAGCTTTTATTCCGCGTATAGATACGGAGGAAGGATCGCGCTTCTAGTTTTGTTTAGAATGCCATGATCAGCTCTTTTCAACTTTTCTATCAAATTCTTTTGGGTTAGTCACATATTTTATTTTTCTGCTTCTGGTAGCCTTGTAAGTTCTTTGTCTTCTAAATGTAGATCATTTTTTTTAAGTTTAATGCAATATGATAGACGAAAGTTACCTCTCTAGCGGTGGTAGGCATAAGTACATGCGCAGAGACATTGCGCAAGTCATAGCTAACAAGCTAACAATCAATTACCTCATCATGACAGTCCGGCACGCCAACACTGCTCTCTAGCGGAGGTAGCCATAACTAACATGCGCATTGACATTGCGCAAGTCAAAGGTAACAAGCGAACAATCAATTACCTCATCAAGGCTTCATCAATTTTAGCAGACCAATGTTTTTATCATTATCAGTATAAAATAATGGTTAATAACATGATCAACGCCACCTCACTATTCTGAATGATGCTAGTACTAAATGTAGAAATCCGATAGACAGGTTGATTGTTCATCGGGAACGTGTTTCTAAAGTAAACATTATTTAAGCCCATTGATAATTTCACTCATTTGAATAACGTTTTTTGTTTTAGATTAGCAATAAAATCAAAGTAACAGACCACCAGGTCCTTTCGAATCTGTGTTCCTAGCAGCAGTCAACGTCGCAGCAATGAAGAAGAATGCGAATCATATTTCATTTCCAGCTGTCTTCCTTTGCTTCCTTTTATCACATCACTTAGAAATGAAATTAGAAAAAGAAAGTGTCACGTGTCATTTAACAGAATGTCAAGTATATATACCGCGCAAAGTAGAACAAAGGACTTCATTCTCATGACATTTCTAATTTAACCGTTTTCTTTGATGATTGATACATTTCCCGTTTTCTAATAGTTAAAATCGCTTTTCCAGATGGCGTTACTGTTAGCATCACAAATTCTTTTAATTGCGCTTCTTTGTATCTTGTTTCTTTGTATGGTCAGCACTGCTGCCTCGGTAGTCTTCAATGTGTTGTGTCCCAAGACGGATGTCTTCCTACGCTTCCTTCCAAGTCTCTGATTTCTTAGTGTCTACTTGTCTTTTCGGTAAGTCTTTACTCTAATAATGTTTTTGTGCATTTATCCTTGAAAAGTAGGTTTCTTGAGCTTTTATTCCGCGTATAGATAAGGAGGAAGGATAACGCTTCTAGTTTTGTTTAGAGTGCCATGATCAGCTCTTTTCAACTTTTCTATCAAATTCTTTTGGGTTAGTCACATATTTTATTTTCTTCTTCTGGTAGCCTTGTAAGTTCTTTGTCTTCTAAATGTAGATCATTTTTTTTAAGTTTAATGCAATATGATAGACGAAAGTTACCTCTCTAGCGGTGGTAGGCATAAGTACAT
The DNA here is from genome assembly GCF_036320965.1 of Panulirus ornatus. Lineage (NCBI taxonomy): Eukaryota > Metazoa > Arthropoda > Malacostraca > Decapoda > Palinuridae > Panulirus > Panulirus ornatus. The sequence goes on from NC_092225.1 coordinate 36,027,992, forward strand.
GCGCAGAGACATTGCGCAAGTCATAGCTAACAAGCTAACAATCAATTACCTCATCATGACAGTCCGGCACGCCAACACTGCTCTCTAGCGGAGGTAGCCATAACTAACATGCGCATTGACATTGCGCAAGTCAAAGGTAACAAGCGAACAATCAATTACCTCATCAAGGCTTCATCAATTTTAGCAGACCAATGTTTTTATCATTATCAGTATAAAATAATGGTTAATAACATGATCAACGCCACCTCACTATTCTGAATGATGCTAGTACTAAATGTAGAAATCCGATAGACAGGTTGATTGTTCATCGGGAACGTGTTTCTAAAGTAAACATTATTTAAGCCCATTGATAATTTCACTCATTTGAATAACGTTTTTTGTTTTAGATTAGCAATAAAATCAAAGTAACAGACCACCAGGTCCTTTCGAATCTTTGTGTTGCTAGCAGCAGTCAACGTCGCAGCAATGAAGAAGAATGCGAATCATATTTCATTTCCAGCTGTCTTCCCTTTGCTTCCTTTTATCAATCACTTAGAAATGAGATTAGAAAAAAAAGTGTCACGTATATTTACAGAAAGTCAAATAAATATTGTTTTTTGAAGGTAAAGGAAAACATAATATTTCATACCGCGCAAAGTAGAACAAAGGACTTTTATTCTCATGACATTTCTAATTTAAAAAAAATTTTCCCTTTTATGATTGATAATTTCCCCGTTTTTTAATAGTTAAATCGCTTTTTCAGATTGGGGTTACTGTTAGCATCACAAATTCTTTTTAAATTTCGGGTTTTTTTACTTTTTTCTTTGTATGGCAGCACGCTGCCTCGGTATCTTTAATGTGTTGTTCCCAAGACGGGTGTCTTCCACGCTTCCTTCCAATCTCTGATTTCTTAGTGCACTTTCTTTTCGGTAATCTTTAATATGTTTTTGTACATTTATCCTTTAAAAGTAGGGTTTTTTGACTTTTATTCCGCTTTTAAAAACGGAGGAAGACGGCTTCTAGTTTTGTTAGAAAGCCATGATCAGCTTTTTCAACTTTTCTATCAAATTCTTTTGGGTTAGTCACATATTTAATTTTTTCTTCTGGTAGCCTTTGTCTTTGTCTTCTAAAAATTTGATCTTTTTTTTTAAAGCAATATGATTGACGAAAATTTCCTCTTAGCGGGGGGTAGGGTAAGTACAGCGCGAGACATTTTGGCAAACATAGCTAACAAACAACAATCAATTTTCCCCAATCTCCGGCACGCCAACACTGCTCTCTAGCGGAGGGAAACCCTAACTAACATGCGCATTTACATTGCGCAAGTCAAAGGTAACAAGCGAACAATCAATTAAACCCCATCAAGGCTTTATCAATTTTTGCAGACCCCCAAAAGTTTTTTTATCATTATCAGTAAAAATAATGGTTTAAAAACATGATCAACGCCACTCCTATTCGAATGATGCAGTACTAAATGTAGAAACCGATAGACAGGTTTATTGTTCATCGGGAACGTGTTTCTAAAGTAAACTTATTTTAAACCCATTGATATTTCACTCATTTTAATAAATTTTTTTTTTTTAGATTAGCAATAAAATCAAAGTAACAGAACCAGGGCCTTTCGAATCTTTGGTTGCAGCAGCAGTAACGTCGCAGCAATGAGAAGAATGCGAACATATTTCCCTTTCCAGTGTCCCTTTTCTTCCTTTTATCACATCACTTAGAAAAGAATTAGAAAAAGAAAGTGTCACGTTCATTTTTCAAAATGTCCAAGTATATATTGTTTTTTGGGAAAGGTAAAGGAAAACATATATCATACCCCGCAAGAAAAACAAAGGATTTATTCTCAGACATTTCTAATTAACCGTTTCTTTGATGATTGATAATTTCCCCCTTTCTAATAGTTAAAAATCGCTTTTCCAATGGGGTTACTGTTACATCACAAATTCTTTTTAAATTTCGGTTTTTGTTCTTGTTTCTTGTATGTCAGCACTCTGCCTCGGTAGTCTCAATGTGTTTTGTCCCCAAAACGGGGTTCTTTCCCACCTCCTTCCAATCCTGATTTCTTATGTCTACTTTCTTTTCGGGAAGTCTTTAAAGTTTTTGTACATTTATCCTTGAAAAGTAGGTTTCTTGAGCTTTTTTCCGCTTATAGATACGGAGGAAGATCGCGCTTTTAGTTTTGTTTAAAAATGCCATGACAGCTCTTTTCAACTTTTCTATCAATTCTTTTGGTAATCACATATTTTATTTTTATTCTCCGGTAGCCTTTAAATTCTTTGTCTTTTAAATGTAATCATTTTTTTTTAAATTTAAAGCAATATGAATGACGAAAGTTACCTCTCTACGTGGTAGGCATAAGACATGCGCAGAAGACATTGCGCCCAAATCATAGCTAACAAGCTAACAATCAATACCTCATCAAAGACATCCGCACGCCAACACTCTCTCTAGCGGAGTACCATAACTAACGCCATTGACATTGCGCAAGTCAAAGGTAACAGGCAAAATCAATACCTCATCAAGGCTTCACAATTTTTTTGCAGACCAATGTTTTTATCATTATCTTAAAAAAATGGTTAATAACATGATCAACGCCCCTCACTATTCGAATGATGCTAGTACTTTAATTAGAATCCCCATAGACATTGATTGTTCATGGGAAGTTTTCTAAATAAACATTTTTTAACCCAGGTAATTCACTCTTTGATAACGTTTTTGTTTAATTAGCAATAAAATCAAAGTAACAGACCCCAGGCCTTTCGAATCTTTGTTGCTAGCAAACAGTCAACGTCGCACAATGAAGAAGAATGCGAACAATTTTCATTCCAGTTTTCTCCTTTGCTTCCTTTTATCACATCACTTTTAAATGAAATTAGAAAAAAAAAAAGTGTCACGGTCCCCCTTCCCAAAAGAATTCAAGTATATATTGTTTTTAATGGTAAAGGGAAAAAATAAATTCCCTAAACCCCGCAAAGAAACAAAGGAAATTCATTCTCAGGACATTTCTATTTTAAAAGGGTTTTTCTGATGATTGATACTTTCCGTTTTCTATAGTTAAAATCGCTTTTTTCCAGATGGCTTTAAATGTTAGCATCACAAATTCTTTTAATTTCGGTTCTTTGTATCTTTTTTCTTGTATGGGCAGCACTACTGCCTCGGTAGTCTTCAATGTGTTTTTTGTTCCCCCAAAACGGATGTCTTCCTACGCTTCCTTCCAAGTCTCTGATTTCTTGTCCCCTTGTCTTTTTTTGGTAAGTCCTTTCAATAATGTTTTTTTTCATTTATCCTTGAAAAGTAGGTTTCTTGAAACTTTTATTCCGCTTTTAGATACGGAGGAAGGACGCGCTTCTAGTTTTTTTTAGAATGCCATGATCAGCTTTTTCAACTTTTCCCATCAAAATTTTTTGGGTTATCACATATTTTTTTTTTTCTTCTGGTAGCCTTTTAATTTTTTTTTGTCTTCCCAATGTAGATCATTTTTTTTTAAATTTAATGCAATATGATTGACGAAAGTTACTCTCTAGCGTGGTACATAAGTACATCGCAAGCCCTGGGGCCCAAATCATAGCCCAAAACTAACAATCAATTTACCTCCGGCACGCCAACACCCCTCTAGCGGAGGGGAGCCTAACTACAGCCCATTGACATTGCGCAAGTCAAAGGTACAAGCGAACAACAATACCTCATCAAAGGGTTCAAACATTTTAGCAGACCAATGTTTTTATCATTATCAGTATAAAAAATGGTTAATAACATGATCAACGCCACCCACTAACCGAATGAAAGCTATACTAAAAGTAGAAATCCGAAGACGGTTTTTATTGTTCATCGGAACTGTTTTTTTAAATTTAAAATTATTAAGCCCTTAATTTTTACCATTTGAATAACGTTTTTTTTTTAATTAGCAATAAAATCAAAGTAACAGACAAAACCCGGTCCTTCGAATCTTTGTTTTTGCTAGCAGCAGTCAACGTCGCAACATGGGAAAAAGAATGCGAATCATAATTCATTTCCAGCGGTTTTCCTTTGCTTTCTTTTTATCAATCACTTGAAAAGAAATTAGAAAAAGAAATGTGTCACGTGTATTTAACAGAATTCAGTTAAATGTTTTTGAATGGTAAGGAAAACAAATATCATACCGCCAAAGGTGAACAAAAGGGCCATTCCAGGACTTTCTAATTTAACCGTTTCTTGATGATTGATACATTTCCCGTTTTCTAATAGTAAAACGCTTTTCCAAAATGCGTTACTGTTTTTGCTCACAAATTCTTTTAATTGCGCTTTTTTACCTTTATCTTTTTATGGTCACACTCTGCCTCGGTAGTCTTCATGTGTTTTTGTCCCAAGACGGATGCTTTCCCCACGCTTCCCCCAAGTCTCTGATTTCTTATGTCACTTGTCTTTTCGAAGTTTTTTTAACTCTAATAATTTTTGTGCATTTATCCTGGGAAAAATAGGTTTCTGAGCTTTTATTCCCCGTATAGATACAGAAGGAAACGCGCTTTTAGTTTGTTTAGAACCAATCCCGCTCTTTTCAATTTTCTATCAATTCTTTTGGTTTATTTACATATTTTTTTTTTTCTTCTGGTACCTTGTAAGTTCTTTGCTTCTATTTAGATCATTTTTTTTTAAATTTAATGCAATTGTAGACAAAGTTACCTCTCTAAACGGTGTAGCATAAGTACAAAGCGCAGAGACATTGCGCAATCAAACTAAAAAGCTAACAATCAATTAACCTCCGGCACGCCAACACGCTCTCTACGGAAGTACCATAACTAACATGCGCATTGACATTGCCAATCAAAGTAAAAGCGAACAATCAAAAACCTCACAAGGCTTTATCATTTTAGCAACCAATGTTTTTACTTTTCGTATAAAAAAATGGTTAATAACATGATCAACGCCACTCACTATTCTGAATGATGCTAGTACAAAGTAAAAAATCCCCATAACAGGTTTTATTGTTCATCGGAACGTGTTTCTAAAGAAACATTAATTTTTTAAACCATTTGGGAAAATTTTACTTTTATTTGAATAACGTTTTTTGTTTTAGATTAAACAATAAAATCAAGTAACAGACCACCAAAGGGCCTTTCGAATCTTTGTGTTGCTAGCACAGTCAACGGCAGCAATGAAGAAGAATCGAATCATATTTCATTTCCGCTTCTCCTTTTCTTCCCTTTTTTTTACATCCCTTTGAAATGAAATTAGAAAAAGAAAGTGTCACGTGTCCTTAAAGAATGTCCAAAAAAATTTGGGAAAGGGAAAAAATAAATTATACCGCGCAAAGAGAACAAAGGACTTTATTCTCAGGAAAATTTCTAATTTAAAAACCCTTTTTTCCCTTTGGGGTGAATACATTCCCCTTTTTTAATATTAAATCGCTTTCCAGATGGCGTTACTTTGCATCACAAATTCTTTTAATTGCGCTTCTTTGTACTTTTTCTTTTTTAAAAGGTCAGCACTCTGCCTCGGTAGTCTTCAATGTGTTGTGTCCCCAAAAGGGCCCCCCCTTTCCTTTCCCAAATTTCCCCGATTCTTATTTTCTACTTGCCTTTCGGTAAGTCTTTTACCTAATAATGTTTTGTGCAAATTTTTCCCTGAAAGGTTTTTTTGAGTTTTTTATTCCGCGTATAGATACGGAGGAAGGATCGCGGCCCTTTAGTTTTGTTTAGAAAGCCATATCCCGCTCTTTTCAACTTTTTTATCAAATTCTTTTGGTTTTCACATATTTTTTTTTTTTTTTCTGGTAGCCTTGTAATTCTTTGTCTTTTAAATGTAGACATTTTTTTTTTAAATTTTAAGAAATAAAAACGAAAGTTACCTCTCTAGCGGGGGTAAAGGGATAAGTACAGCGCAGAGACATTTCGCAAGTCATAGCTAACAAGCTAACAATCAATTACCTCATCAACATCCGGGACGCCCAAAAAGCTCTCTAGCGGGGGTAGCCATAAATAAAATGCGCAAGTCAAAAGGGAACAACGAACAATCAATTACCCATTAAGGCTTCATCAATTTTTGCAGACCAAAGTTTTTTTTATCATTAAACATATAAAAAAAGGTTAATAACATGATCAACGCCACCTACATTCTGAATGATGCTATACTAAATGTAAAAAACCCATAAACGGTTGTTTTTTCCCTCGGGCGGTTTTTAAAGTAAACATTTTTTAACCCATTGATAATTTCCTCAATTTTAATAACGTTTTTTGTTTTTTAATTTCAATAAAAAAAAGTAACAGACCACCAGTCCTTTCGAATCTTTTTTGTTGCAGCACAGTCCCAAAGTCGCAGCAATGAAGAAGAATGCGAATCATATTTCATTTCCACTGTCTTCCTTTGCTTCCTTTTATCACTCATTTTGAAATGAAATTGAAAAAGAAAGTGTCCGGTCATTTAAAAAGAAATTAAATGGAAAGGGAAAAAATAATTTCAACCCCGAAAAAAAACAAAGGACTTAATTCCCCATGAATTTTTTAATTTAAAACCCTTTTTTCTTTGAGATTGATACATTTTCCCTTTTCTAATAGTTAAAATCGCTTTTCCAATGGCGTTAAAGTTACATACAAATTTTTTTTAATTGCGCTTCTTTGTATCTTTTTTTTTGTATGGTCAGCATGCTGCCTCGGGAGTCTTCAATTGTTGTGTCCCAAACCTTCCCCTCCTTTTTGATCTACTTGTCTTTTCGGTAAGTCTTTACTCAAAAAAATTTTTTGTGCATTTATCCTTTAAAAGTAGGTTTTTTTGGTTTTTTTTCCGCGTATAGATACGGAGGGAAAGGGTCCGCTTCTAGTTTTCAACATTTTTTTTTCTTCTTCTGGTACCTTTAATTTTTTTCTTCTAAAATAGTATTTTTTTTTTTAAAATAGATCAAAATTATTTTAGCGGTGGTAGGCAAAGTACATCGCAGAGACATTGCGCAAGTCATAGCTAAAGCTTTAAAAATCAATTACCTCATCATGACAAACCGGCACGCCAACACTGCTCTCCCAAACGGAGGTAAACCCTTTCTAACATGCGCATTGACATTGCGCAAGTCAAAGGTAACAAGCAACAAACAATTTCCTCATCAAGGCTTCATCAATTTTTTGCCGACCAATTTTTTTATCATTATCAGTAAAAATTTAAAGGTTAATACATGGGTCAACGCCACCCACTATTCTGAAATGCTATACTTAAAAGTATAAATCCGATAGACAGGTTTGATTGTTCATCGGGAACGTGTTTCTAAAAGTAAACTATAACCCATTGATTTAAATTTTACTCATTTTAATAACGTTTTTTGTTTTGATAGCAATAAAATCAAAGTAACAGACCACCCAGGTCCTTTCGAATCTTTGTGTTGCTAGCAGGGAGTCAACGTCGCAGCAATGAGAAGAATGCGAATCAAATTTTTATTTTCCAAAATGTCTTCCTTTGTTCCTTTTTTTCACATCATTAGAAATGAAATTAGAAAAAAAAAGTGTCACGTGTCATTAACAGAATGTAAATATATATTTTTTTTTAATGGTAAAGGAAACATAATTTCATACGGAAAGAGAACAAAGGGCTTATTCCTGAATTTTTTAATTTAAAAACCCTTTTTTTGATGATTTATACTTTCCCCCTTTTCTAATAGTTAAAATCGCTTTCCAGTGGGGTTTTCTGTTAGCTCACAAATTCTTTTAATTGCGTTTTTTGATCTTTTTCTTTGTATGGTCAGCAAATGCTGCCTCGGTAGTTTCAATGTGTTGGTCCCAAACGGATGTCTTCCCCGCTTCCCCCCAAGTCCTGTTTTTAATCTTGTCTTTTTTGGTAATCTTTTTAAAATGTTTTTGTGCTTTATCCCTTTAAAAGTAGGTTTCTTGAGCTTTTATTCCCCGTATAGATCGGAGGAAGGGTCGCGTCTAGTTTTGTTTAGAAGCCATGATCAGCTCTTTTTTAACTTTTCTATCAAATCTTTTTGGGGTTTGTCAATATTTTTTTTTTTTCCCTTCTGTGCCTTGTAAGTTCTTTGTCTTCTAAATGTAGATCATTTTTTTTTTTTAATGCAAAGATAGACGAAAATTACCTCTCTAGCGGTGGTAGGCATAATAATGCGAGAGACATTGCGCAAGCAAGCTAACAAGTAACAAATAAAACCCCTCATGACAGCCGGCACGCCAAACACTGTCCTAGCGGAGGGAGCCATAACTAACTGCGCATTGCATTGCGCAAGTCAAAAGGTAACAAGCGAACAATTACCTCTCAAAGGGTTTATCAATTTTTGCAGACCAATGTTTTTTTCATTATCATATAAAATAATGGTTTTTAAAAACATGATCAAGCCACTCCCATTTGAATGATGTAGTACTAAATGTAGAAATCCATAAAGGTTTATTTTTCCGGGAAGTGTTTCCAAAGTAAAAAATTTTTTAAGCCCATTTAAATTTACCTTTGAATAAGTTTTTTTTTTTTGATTAAATAAAATCAAAGTAACAACCCCCAGCCTTTCGAAACTTGTGTTCTACAGCGTCAACGGCGCAAAGAAAAAGAATGCGAATCAATTTCATTTCCCGCTTTTCTTCCCTTTTCTTCCTTTTATCCCCATCATTTAAAAAATGAAATTTGAAAAAAAAAAGTGTCACGTGGCATTTAAAAAAGAATGTCAAGTATATATTGGGTTTTTTAATGGAAAAAGGAAAAAAAAATATTCCCTACCGCGCAAAATAGAACAAAGGACTTCATTCTCATGACATTCTAATTTAAAAACCGTTTCTTTGATGATTGATACATTTCCCGTTTTCTAATAGTTTAAAATCAGCTTTCCAGATTGCGACACTTGTTAGCATTCACAAATTCTTTTAATTGCGCTTCTTTTATCTTGTTTCTATTGTATGGTCAGCACTGCTGCCCTTCGAGTAGTCTTCAATGTGTTGTGTCACAATTCGATGTCTTCCTACCTTCCTTCCAAGTCTCTGAATTATCTTAGGTGTCTACTGTCTTTTTCGGTAAGTCTTACTCTAATAATGTTTTTTTTGTGCATTATTCCTTGAAAAGGTAGGTTTCTTGAGCTTTATTATTCCGCGAATAGATACGAGGAAGGATCGCGCTCTAGTTTGTTTAGAATGCCATGATCAGCTCTTTCAACATTTTCTCTCAAATTCTTTTGGGTTAGTCCTTTATTTTTTCTTCTTCTGGTAGCCTTGTAAGTTCTTTGTCTCTAAATGTTGATCACTTTTTTTAAGTTGAATGCAAATATGATAGACGAAAGTTACCTCTCTAGCGTGGTAGGCATAAGTAACATGCGCAGAGACAATGCGCAAGTCATAGCTAACAAGCAATACAATCAATTACCTCATCATGACAGTCCGGACACGCCAACACTGCTCTTCTAGCGGAGGTAGCCATATCTAACATGCGCATTGCATTGCGCAAGTCAAAGGTAACAAGCGAACAATTACAACTCCTTCAAGGCTTCATCAAGTTTAGCAGACCAATGTTTATCATAATCATTATAAAATAATGGTTAATAACATGATCAACGCCACATTACTATTCTGAATGATGCTAGTACTAAATGTAGAAATCCGATAGACCAGGTTGAATTTGTTCATCGGGAACGTGTTTCTAAAGTAAAACATTATGTAAGCCCATTGAAATTTCACACTTTGAATAACGTTTTTTTTGTTTTCGATTACCCAATAAAATCAAAGTAACAGACCACCAAAGTCCTTTCGAATCTTAGTGTTGCTAGCAGCGTCAACGTTTCGCAGCAATGAGAAGAATGCGAATCATATTTCATTTCAGCTGTCTTCCTTTGCTTCCTTTATCACATCATAAGAAATGAAATTAGAAAAAGAAAGTGTCACGTGTTCATTTAACCAGAATGCAAGTAATAAATTGTTTTTGAATGGTAAAGGAAAACATAATATTCATAATCGCGCAAAGTATAACAAAGGACCTTCATTCTCATGACATTTCTAATTTAACCGTTTTCTTTGATGATTGATACATTTCCCGTTTTTCTATAGTTTAAAAATTCGCTTTTCCAGATGGCGTTACTGTTAGCATCACAAATTCTTTAATGCGCTTCTTTGTATCTTCATTCTTTGTATGGTCAGCATGCTGCCTCGAGTCTTCAATGTTCGTGTTCCCAAGAACGGATGTCTTCCTACGCTTTCCTCCAAGTTCTGATTTCTTAATGTCTACTTGTCTATTCGGTAAGTCTTTAATAATGTTTTTGTGCATTTATCCTTGGCAAAGTAGGTTTCTTGAGCTTTTCTTCCGCTATGATACGGGAGAAGATCGCGCTTCTAGTTTTGTTAAATGCCATGATCAGCTCTTTCAAACTTTCTATCAAATTCTTTTGGGTTAGTCACATATTTTAATTTTTCTTCTCTGGTAGCCTGAAAGTTCTTATGTCTCTAAATGTAGATCATTTTATTTAAGTTTAAAAGCAATATGATAGACGAAAGTTACCTCTCTAGTCGGTGGTAGGCATAAGTACACTGCGCAGAGACCCATTGCGCAAGTCATAAGCAACAAGCTAACAATTAATTACCTTCATCATGACATCCGGCACGCCAACAATGCTCTCCACGGAGGTAGCCATAACTAACTCGCATGTGAACATTGTCGCAAGTCAAGGTAACAAGCGAACAATCAATTAACCTCAGTCAAGCTTTCCATCAATTTTAAGCAGACCAATGTTTTTATCATTATCAGTATAAAATAAAGGTAATAACATGATCAATCGCCACCTCACTATTCTGAATGATGCTAGTACTAAATGTAGAAATCCGATAGACAGTTGATTGTTCATCGGAACGTGTTTCTAAGTAAACATTATTTAAGCCATTGATAAAATTCACTCATTTGAATAACGTTTTTTGTTTTAGAATAGCCCAATAAAATCAAGTAACAGACCACTAGTCCTATTTCGAATCTTGTGGTTGCTATCAGCAGTCAACGATCCCCCGCAAGCAAATGAGAAATGGCGAATCATATTTCATTTCCAGCTGTCTTTCATGCTTCCTTTTATCACATCATTTAGAAATGTAAATTAGAAAAAGAAAGTGTCCACGTGTCATTTAACAGAATGTCCAAGTATATATTGTTTTTGAATGGTAAAGGAAACAAAATATCATACCGCGCAAGTAGAACAAAGGACTTCATTCTCATGACATTTCTAATTTAACCGTTTTCTTTGATGATTGAAACATTTCCCTTTCCTAATATTAAAATCGCTTTTCCAATGGCGTTTACTGTTCGCATCAACAAATTCTTTTAAATTTGCGCTTCTTTGGATCTTGGTGCTTTGTATGGTCAGCACTGCTGCCCGGTAGCCTTCAATGTGTTGTGTCCCAAGAACGGATGTCTTCCTACGCTTCCTTCCAAGTCCTCTGATTTCTTAGTGTCCTACTTTCTTTCGGTAAGGTCTTTACTCTAAGATGTTTTTGTGCTTATTATCCTTGACAAAGTAGGTTTCTTGAGCTTTAATCCGCGTAAAGATACTGAGGAAGGATCGCAGCTTCTAGTTAGTTTAGAATGCCATGATCAGCTCTTTTCAACGTTTTCACTATCAAAATCGCCTTTTGGGTTATCCACATATTTTATTTTTCTTCTTCTGGATCCCTTGTAAGTTCTTTGTCTTCTAATGTAGAATCTTTTTTTAAGTTTAAAGCATATGGATAGACAAAAGTTACCTCTCGAGCGGTGGTAGCCATAAGTACATGCGCAGAGACATGCGGCAAGTCCAAGCTAACAGCTAACAATTAATTACCTCTCATGACCAGTCGGCACGCCACACTGCTCTCTAGGCGGAGGTAGCCATAACTAACATGCGCATTGACATTGCGCAGTCAAAGGTAAACAAGCGGAACAATCAATTAACCTCACAAGGCTTCATCAATTTTAGCAACCAATGTTTTTATCATATCAGTATAAAATAATGGTTTAAATAACCTGATCACGCCACCTCACTATCTGAAATGATGCTAGTACAAATGTAGAAATCCGATAGACAGGTTGATTGTATCATGCGGAACGTGTATCTAAAGTAAACATTATGTTTACGAGCCATTGATAATTCACTCATTTGAATAACGTTTTTTGTTTTAGATTAGCAATAAAATCAAAGTAACAGACCACTAGTCCCTTTCGAATTCTTTGTGTTGCTATCAGCAGTCAACGTCGCAGCAAAGAAGAAAGAATGCGAATCATATATCATTTCCAGCTGTCTTTTTCTTTGCTTCCTTTGATCACAATCATTTAGAAATGAACATTTAGAAAAAGAAATGTGTCCACGTGTCCATTTAACAGATGTCAAAGTATATATTGTTTTTGAATGGTAAAGGAAAAACATATATTCATAACAGCGCAAAAGAAGAACAAAGGACTTCATTCTCATGACATTTCTAATATTAAAACGTTTTCTTTGATGATTGATACATTCCCTTTCCTAATAGTTTAAAATCGCTTTCCAGATGGCGTTACTGTTCGCATCACAAGTCTTTTAATTGCGCTTCTTGTATCTTGTTTCTTTGTATGGTCAGCACTCTGCCATCGGTAGCTTCAATGTGTTGTGTCCCAAGACGGATGTCTTCCTACGCTTCCTTCCAAGTCTCTTGATTTCTTAGTGTCTACTTGTCTTTTCGGTAAGTCTTTTACTCTAATAATGTTTGTGCAATTAATCCTTGAAAAAGTAAGGTTTTCTTGAGCTTTTATTCCGCGATAGATACGGAGGAAGGATCGCGCTTCAAGTTTTGTTTAGAATGCCGATGATCAGCTCTTTCACTTTTCTATCAAATTCTTTTGGGTTAGTCACATATTATTTTTCTTCTTCGTAGCACTTGTAAGTTCTTTGTCTTTAAATGTAGATCATTTTTTTAAGTTTAATGCAATATGATAAGACGAAAGGTTACCTCTCTACGTGGTTAGGCATAAGTACATGCGCAGAGACATTGCGCAAGTCATAGCTTAACAAGCTAACAATTATTTTACCTCATCATGACAGTCCGGCACGCAACACTGCTCTCTAGCGGGAGGTACCTAACTAACATGCCGCATTGACATTGCGCAAGTCAAAGTAACAAGCAACATCAATTACCTCATCAAGGCTTAATCAATTTTAGCAGACCAATGTTTTTATCATTAACAGTATAAAATAAGGTCAATAACATGATCATACGCACCTTCACTAATCTGAATGATGCTTTTACTAAATGAAGAAAATCCGATTAGACAGGTTGATTGTTCATACGGAACGGTTCCAGACTAAAGTAAACATTATTTAATGCCCATTGATAAGTTCACATCATATAGAATAAAGTTTTTTTGGTTTTTAGATTAAGC